>NC_090755.1:82363948-82371448 GCF_036898095.1 Palaemon carinicauda
TGAGAGAGAGAGAGAGAGAGAGAGAGAGAGATAGAGAGAGAGAGAGAGAGAGAGAGAGAGAGAGAGAGAGTTCAATCACCGACGAGAATGAGACAGAGACTTCAACCAGCAACGAGAATTACAGAGAGACTTCAACCAACGACGGGAAGAGAGAGAGAGAGAGAGAGAGAGAGAGAGAGAGAGTGTGTTCAATCAACGACGGAAATAAGGAGAGAGAGACAGAGAGAGTGTGTTCAATCAACGACGGAAATAAGGAGAGAGAGACAGAGAGAGTGAGTGTTCAGTCGACGACGAAAATAAGGAGAGAGAGACAAAGAGAGAGAGAGAGAGAGAGAGAGAGAGAGAGAGAGAGAGAGAGAGCTATAAGATACAGTCCTCAGGATAAAATAAAAGTACGCGTCTACGCATTAGCATGCAGATACGCATTTAAAAGCCTCTCGGTTAAAAAAAATAAAACGTTCTGCATCCTCAGGGGGAAAAACTCACATCATTTTGCGAAAGCTTGGCTGAAAAAGATCATGTTCCGCCACATTCACAAAACTCGGAGCAATGTGCCAATCCTAGCTAGAAGGGATATTTTTAATCATACCTTGTAAAGAAAATGTTTTATTTACTTGTAAAAGATTCTTCGAGGCATACTTTTGAGGTAATTATTTTTCCCGAATACAACTAATTCTCTGCATTTGTGAAAGTGTTTTATTTTAATGATTTGGAGTGATAAAATCATATTTATTTGAAATATATGACACACAACAAAGAAAGTGTTTTATATTAATGATTTCGCAGTGATAAAATCATATTTATTTTGAAATATATGACACACAACAAAGAAAGGGTTTTATTTTAATGATTTCGGAGTGATAAAATCATATTTATTTTGAAATATATGACACACAACAAAGAAAGTGTTTTATTTTAATGATTTCGGAGTGATAAAATCATATTTATTTTGAAATATATGACACACAACAAAGAAAGTGTTTTATTTTAATGATTTCGGAGTGATAAAATCATATTTATTTTGAAATATATGACACACAACAAAGAAAGTGTTTTATATTAATGATTTCGGAGTGATAAAATTATATTTATTTTGAAATATATGACACAAAACAAAATGATAATAGAAAATTAATTTCCTGTTTAAACAACATTTGATAGATTAAAATGAATTGGCCTTCTTCAGTTCTACCAAATTTCCCAACAGTAATGAGCCTCAGCTAACTAACTATAAGAAAGATTTGGCTCCATTCCACCATTTGTTGTCTAAATGGTGCCAAAACTTTCGTTACAAAATGCATCCGATGTGTGTGTGTATTTGTACCGTGCAAATTCTCTTGTCTAAAAACACAAGAGACTAAAATGTACAGAAAGAGAACGTGGTTAAACTAAAGATCTCTTATGAACTAAAATCATACAATACCATGTAGGTTTCTTTGTTCGTCTTATATTTCTGTAACAATAATTATGATGTTTCATATGAAAAACTTTTGATAAATGGATTGTCATTGATCGTGCCGAACTATAAATCATTCAAAACAAAATAACTTTGTTCTAACCTATAAATAAAAAAAACTTTGTTTTAACATTTTTTTAGTGAATGAGCCTTGAAAATCAGCCCAAACATACAATATAATGTAGATCTCTATAAAACTATGATTAAAAGGTTACAACCTTCTGCAGTCACATATTAGGTCCAGGAAAACCCATTAGATATGAAAGGGACTTGATCAGTATAATAAATGAAAAATAAAATATGAACAACATTTTAGCAATTATTTTCCCCTCCAATCAACAAACGCCGGTAAAATTTGCTTATAAAGATATAACCAAATTATATTCACCGGGACCTTATCCTCTTGCGTGGGGTGTGTGTGTGTGTGTGTGTGTGTGTGTGTGTATAAACACCCACTTTGGCTGCAATTCTAATAGTCAGGCCTTCTCCACCATGAGACTCAATACTACGCAGTTCTCTATAGGTTTTATTCCAGCTATGACAAAGCTGTGGAATGATCTTCCTAATCGGGTAGTTGAATAGGTAGAACTTCATAAGTTCAAACTTACAGCAATTGGTTTTATGTTGAACAGGCCGACATAAGTCCTATATTTTATATATGAAATATCTTTTAATCTTAATATTTTTAGAATATTTCGTATTAATTGTCCATTGCTTCTTATATTAATTATTTCTTCATTTCCTTTCCTCGCTGGGCTATTTTTTCCCTGATGGAGCCCTTGGGCATATAGATCTTGCTTTTTCAACAAGGGTTGTAGCTTAGCTAATAATAATAATAATAATAATAATAATAATAATAATAATAATAATAATAATAATTAGTTTGCGTAAAAAAGGTAAGAATATTTTTCCTCGGTCAGCTCCCCGAATAACGAGCGCCCTCTGCGGGAAGCCATTAAACCTTGTTAAAAACTATTCATGGGCAATTCATCAAGAACGCCTTCCCTGTTAAGACTACTTGTTCAATTAAAACTTCAAAATGCGTAAAAGCAAAATCTTTTTGGCATGTACAGTTGGCTTCATTAATTCTGGTACACTACATAGGAAGCAAAGGAGATATCAATGTACCGGAATTAATGAAGCCAACTGTACAATTAACTTGAACAACAACAAGGATAAGGATAGGGAAGTGGGGAATAAGGGATAAGGAAGAGTACCCCTGGATACAATCCAGTTTATAGCCCCAAGGCAGGTACTCGGGAAGGGAAGGAGTAAGGGAAAAGGGCTGACGTTCTGGTGAGGATCTATTCTGATGAAGCTGGAACTGAAACCAGACACCTTTAACCTTTATATAAAAGGTAGTACTAACATGATGTTGCTCGTATTTTGTGCTACCATATCTGGAATGCTATTAAGTCAACCGCATCATCGGTTTGTAATTTTTTTTTTTAACAACTACAGTAATTAAGGGTCAGAGAATCATTTAATGCTTTCTTAATCGACAATCTTCCAACAGATTTATCCTAACTAGCAATTTCCCTAAGTTAGATGGCGATAGTCATCGTGCAGATTGTCAACATCATTATCTCTCCAGCTGCCAAGGTGACTCACTCTCCCCAGACAAGAATCATTCAATGGACTACTTTTTTCTGGCTCTCGTGTGCTTCCTGGTGGTTACGAATTGGGCAAAGATGAGACAGTTTACTTAGCTTATGTTGAGAGAGAGAGAGAGAGAGAGAGAGAGAGAGAGAGAGAGATTCATGTCCCACTGCTTAAAATACAGAACTATTTATAGATATATATCTATATATATATATATATATATATAGAGAGAGAGAGAGAGAGAGAGAGAGAGAGAGAGAATATCATAAAGCTTTAGGCTGTACATGAAAGAAATATGAATTTATATTAACAGTAAAACAAATTTCTCGACGTTCTAAGCTAAAAGATAAATAGTACTCATAATTTCACAGTAAAAAATTACTGCAGGCAGTATAATATACAAAACTCTATTCTTCTTTTTTTTAATTACAGACATATAACCCAGGAAGTTACGAGGCTAAAAAAACATTAATGCTAGAAAATGCGAGTTTTTAGTCTTGTTATAACCATTAAGTTGATGCATGTCCGCTTAATTGCAACAGATTAAGTCTGAATACAGCTACAGGTATTTGAAAATATGAATTAAACATTTCAGTTTATTCTCCAGTACACACTTTTCCTGCCTATTTTAAACTGTCGGTAAAAAACAGAAAACCATATCCATTGAAAACGACAAATATACGAATTGAGAATAACAAAGAAATTGTATTCCATTATTACTATATTGTAGGTAGTAGGTTGACCAAGGCACCAGCAACCCGTTGAGATACTACCACTAGAGAGTTACGGCATCTTTTGACTGGCCAGGCAGTACTACATTAGATCCTTCTCTCTGATTACAGTTATTTTCCCTTTGCTTACACATACACCAAATACTCTGGCCTACTCTATACATATTCTCCTCAGTCCTCATACACCTGACAACACTGAGATTACCAAACAATTCTTCACCCAAGGGGTTACTGTACTGTAATTGTTCAGGGGCCACTTTCCTCTTGCAAAGGTTAGAAGAGACTCTATAGCTATGGTAAGCAGCTCTTCTAGGAGGACACTCCAAAATCAAACCATTGTTCTCTAGTCATGGGTAGTACCAAAGCCTCTGTACCATGGTCTTCCAGTGTCTTGGGTTAGAGTTCTCTTGCTTGAGGGTACACTCGGGCAAACTATTCTATCTAATTTCTCTTCCTCTTGTTTTGTTAAAGTTTATATAGTTTATATGAGATATCTATTTTAATGATGTTACTCTTCTTTAAATATTTTATTTTTCACTTTTTCCTTTCCTCACTGGGCTATTTTCCCTGTTGGAGCCCCTGGTCGTATAGCATCCTGCTTTTCCAACTAGGGTTGTAGCTTAGCAAGTATTAATAATAATAATAATAATAATAATGATACCAGCGCATGGGCACTTTGGGTGAAAAACCAAAAGCCATAAACTTTCTATTCAAGCTTACAAACGATGTTCATATAATAATAAATATTACAATGTTTCTTAATAATAGGAAGATGTAACTTTAATAAGGACAACCATAATTATCAATGCAAAGGAAAAGTGATCCACTATTTTTAAGGTTAGGTTATGTTAGGTTAGGAAAAAATTATTTAAACTGTAGGTGGATAAAATTCAAACCAAACCTAACCTAACCAAACCTAACCTAACCAAACCTAACCTAAAATATAGTATTGGGGTTATATCGGAAATTAGTGGTGGGGCAATAACAGGAAAGTACCTTTAAACGCATTTATTGCAGTACTTAAGAAATTAGTTCCCTTGGCTAGATATAACTATTTCGTATTAACAGTAGCAAATAAGTTAGAACTACTAAAGGTTAAATACGAAATCAAGCTCTTTTGCTCTCATGTAAAATCCGTGACAAGTAACAACAAATCATAGAATTAAAATCCTTGTCGGTATTGAAAAATGCAAACCGATATACCATGACACTCCAGAATCAAACCAATGTTCTCTAGTCTTGGGTAGTGCCACAGCCTCTGTACCTTGGTCTTCCACTGTCTTGGGTTAGAGTTCTCTTGCTTGAGGGTACACTTGGTCACACTATTCAATCTAATTTCTCTTCCTCTTGTTTTGTTAAAGTTTTTTATAATGTATAAAGGAAATATTTATTTTAACGTTGTTACTGTTTTTAAAACACTTTAATAATAATAATGATAATAATAATAATAATGATAATAATAATAATAACAATAACAACTTGGTCATAACGGCTTGACTAATGCATTGTTGCAATGCTTATTACTATGAAATGCGGAAGTAACAAAATATGATAAGCCACGTACCATTCGCCCATTGGCTGATTGGTTAATTGGAAATAACCTTGTACGTAAATAGCCCTAATGAATTAGTGACCATTATGAGTGGAGAAGTTGCTAGGGTGAAGGAATGAGTAAATAATGGAAAGGGGAGGGAAGGAAGAGAAATTACAAAGGGAAGCATACGCAACGAAAGGTATGTGAAGACGAGAAAAGGGAAGGAGAAGTGGCGAACTCAGTGGAGGGACAGGATAATTGTGGTAGATATCATTATTATTATTATTATTATTATTATTATTATTATCATTATTATGACCTAAGCTACAACCCTAGTTGGAAAAGCAGGATGCTACAAGCCCAAAGACTACAATATAAAAGTGAATGTTTTTGTGATAAGTAGTTTTAAGTGATGTATATAGTGTGTGTGCATGTATATATGTATATATATATATATATATATACATATATATATACATAGAATACATATATGTATATATATATATATATATATATGTGTGTGTGTGTGTGTGTGTGTGTAATTTAATTCGATATCAAATTTCCTTGGTGTTTGATATTTACATACATTAAAGCTAAGTGCGTTAGTGACAAATGATCATAATAAATAACCCCGTTTTAAAAACTCATTAATGAGCCATCAATGTGCAGATGGGTTAATTTCACTTCTACGTACAGAATCCTGAAAACGACAGGAATACATACCGAGGACTCTGATATTGAATATAATTTCTGGATGGCATTAACAAACGTGTGTGTGTGTGCGTGTGTGTGTATTCATCACTTACTCAGCTTGCACAATTGCTGGCTTGTGTAACAAAGCAATTGTTGCTTCTTCCACCTTCATTACGAGAATAACCTCTAATTGCTAACATCGTTTAAATGTCAACTAACACTAGACTAAAGGCCAAACTAAAATAAAATTGTAAGCCGATGTTTATTTTCAAAATTTTTTTTCAAATATGTAATTAAAACATGTTAACTACTCAGAGAGAGAGAGAGAGAGAGAGAGAGAGAGAGAGAAGAATTGTAACGAGTTATTTTAGATCCAACTGGGTGAGTAATGATAACACCTTTTTAGATGAAGTTGACAACATAGCAAGAAGTATATAATTAGCACCACCATCGTACATATAAATTATTTATCTCTCTCTCTCTCTCTCTCTCTCTCTCTCTCTCTCTCTCTCTGCATATATATATATATATATATATATATATATATATGTATGTATATATATGTATATGTATGTATATATATATACATATATATATATATGCATATACATATATATATATATATATATATAAAATTGATGCAGATTATTCTCCAAACCCTAATAATTTAGAGAAAAGAATCCACTTCCTTCAAAACACGGAAAAATTACTAAATTTAGATAAAGACAAGTCGTCATATTTTTACATTTATGTTTCAATGTTTTCAATAGGGCAAACAAATATACTACTTTGACATAAATATATATTACTTACGCCTACTTTGCGTCAATATGGTTGCAAAATAGAAAGGAACCAGTAACTTATGAAGGATGTGTACTTTCACTAAGAGGATTCAATTGTAATTATTATCTGCTTTGAGAAAATCTACTGATTTTATGACATTCGTCATTCCCTTCCAGCAAAATTATGATTGACAACGAAATAAAATGTCTTTCAAGGTTTTACATAAACACATTGAATACACACACATTATATATATATATATATATATATACATGTATATATATACATGTATATATATGTATATATATATATGCATATATATATATATATATATACATACAATAATATGCATGGCTCTCCATGCTCCTAGCTTGGGTGGAGAGAGGGATTGGCAGCTGATCATATGTATATAAGGTCAGTCCCTAGGGCGCTGTCACTGTCCCTTGCCTCTGACATTCATGAAAGAGAGAGAGAGAGAGAGAGAGAGAGAGAGAGAGAGAGAGAGAGATACAAAATCCAATTCAGTCCGCCTCAAAACCATCAGCATGTAAAATTAAGTTTACATAAATTCGAAAGGAAATTTAATTTTCACCTACCGATAAATCTGAAAAAAAAAAAAATCTGGAAACCCCAAAAATGTAACCTACAGAAAGAAATCAATATATCACAATGCAATATCATTGTTTAAACGAGACAACAAA
>NC_090755.1:82378948-82384382 GCF_036898095.1 Palaemon carinicauda
TTTGTGTGTGAACATCTTCCTGGCTTCAATTTCATTAGTAAAGTAATGAAACTTACAGGGATTTACTGTTAGGTAAAAAGCTGGAAATGATTAAATTTTGAAAGGTCAAGGTCAAGCAAATTGTCCAATTCACGTAATTAGCATAAGTTTGAACATCGTTGTCACACACATTTCAAACTTGGTCCATATTTGAACGTATGGGGATCCAATCTAATTAATATATGTTAAGGTCAAAGGTCAAGGTCCAGCAAAAGGTCAAGAAATTAGCTGCCGTGGCGGAGGTATTCGTTCTATGGAGTGCCCCTCTAAGGTTTACCAATAGAGGGTAAGTAACAACAGATCAGATAATTATCTAAAATACCAACAGTATTCCCTTAATCTCTAACGCTTGATTAGACATAACAAACCCTCAATCTCTAAACACTTGATTAGACATACCAAGCCCTCAATCTCTAAACACTTGATTAGACATACCAAACCCTCAATCTCTAGACACTTGATTAGACATACCAAACCCTCAATCTCTAGACACTTGATTAGACATACCAAACCCTCAATCTCTAGACACTTGATTAGACATACCAAGCCCTCAATCTCTAGACACTTGATTAGACATACCAAGCCCTCAATCTCTAGACACTTGATTAGACATACCAAGCCCTCAATCTCTAGACACTTGATTAGACATACCAAGCCCTCAATCTCTAGACACTTGATTAGACATACCAAGCCCTCAATCTCTAAACACTTGATTAGACATACCAAGCCCTCAATCTCTAAACACTTGATTAGACATACCAAACCCTCAATCTCTAAACACTTGATTAGACATACCAAGCCCTCAATCTCTAGACACTTGATTAGACATACCAAGCCCTCAATCTCTAAACACTTGATTAGACATACCAAACCCTCAATCTCTAAACACTTGATTAGACATACCAAACCCTCAATCTCTAAACACTTGATTAGACATACCAAACCCTCAATCTCTAAACACTTGATTAGACATACCAAACCCTCAATCTCTAAACACTTGAATAGACATACCAAGCCCTCAATCTCTAAACACTTGATTAGACATACCAAACCCTCAATCTCTAAACACTTGATTAGACATACCAAACCCTCAATCTCTAAACACTTGATTAGACATACCAAACCCTCAATCTCTAAACACTTTAATAGACATACCAAGCCCTCAATCTCTAAACACTTGATTAGACATACCAAGCCCTCAATCTCTAAACACTTGATTAGACATACCAAACCCTCAATCTCTAAACACTTGATTAGACATACCAAGCCCTCAATCTCTAGACACTTGATTAGACATACCAAGCCCTCAATCTCTAAACACTTGATTAGACATACCAAGCCCTCAATCTCTAAACACTTGATTAGACATACCAAACCCTCAATCTCTAACACTTGATTAGACATACCAAACCAAAAACCGAGGTCCCATGCACAGGACAAATGAAAGGGTAGCTAAACGACTTGCTCGTAAAATCTCCAAACGCTTTCCAGTGGACATTTTCATCACATCGCTGAAACAGAACAATAATCCTTCCTAAAATTCGTCCAATTCAAAAGGTAAAACCCCGCAATCACTACCATTATTCCCCCGAGTATAACTCAAAAAGTATCAACAAGCTATGAAATACCAGTGATTAATAAGGATCCAGCGGCTGTATGTGACCGCATATTCCCGAAAGTTCAGGTTGATTAACAGCGGTCCTAACTCTAAAGGTATTTCTGTACAGAAATAGCATTCCAATTTATCCCCCCTGTTTATTAATTTTGAGATTTCCAACCGCCCACAATAAATCAAGTCTCCTGGATATATACACTTGTACATCGTGTTTTGAGTCCTTTACTTTTCAACATATATCAGAAATAATTCTAGTTGTATTTATTAACAATACAATAAACCCATGACTTTAAAATCGTTATAACTTTTGTTCATGAGAGAAATTATTTTCGCTTAAGATGTCCCGCAAGAAGGGCTTCAGGTGTTGGAGATTTTTTTTTTTTTTTTTTTTTTTTTCTTTTCTTTTTTTTTGGTAGTGAGGGAGACGAGATTTAAGCGGTTAACGGACTACTCTCGTGTAGCAACTACAAAAATAAAGGACTATCAAGATTTTAAGATATTTTTGAGTATTTATCACCAGATACTTAAGAGAATTAACCCTTCCCATTCTTATACCATCTAGCACTCAATATCAAGGCTTCCTAATCAACACCACTTCCATTCATATATCAACTATTCAAGTACTCATTTCAAAGTCTTCCTAGTCTCTATTCACCCTTACTTTTTGTGTTTACGCATATACACACTTACACACACATATATATACACATACACATATCTATATATATATATGCATACATATATACACACACGTATATACTGTATATATACACACATATGTACATGTGTCTGAATCTATACTTATTTGTGTGCGTATGTATGTATGCGTGTATGAAAAATCCTAATTACATTCCTGATAACTATAATTACATCATCATCTATTATAGTAAGATTTTTCAAAAATTCATCTGAGAACAGAAACAGTAATAAAAAGAAAAATTATAATTCATCCAAGAGTATATTCATACGTAGAACCTCATCCAACAGGAAAGGCAGGAGTTTGATGACAATACTTAACTACCAAGATGGGAAGTGTCAAATTTAGTTATGCAAAATGCAGCCGATTATTATTAATATTATTATTAATTGCTAAGCTACAACCATAATTGGAAAAGCAGGAACAGGGAAAATAGCCCAGTGAGGAAAGGAAACAAGGAAAAATAAAATATTCTAAGAACAGTAACATTAAAATAAATATTTCATATATAAACTTTAAATAATTTAACAAGAGGAAGAGAAACTAGATAAAATAGTATGCCCGAGTGTACCCTCAAGCAAGAGAACTCTAACCCAAGACAGTGGAAGACAATGGTACAGAGGCTATAGCACTACCCAAGACTAAGAGAACAATGGTTTAATTTTGGAGTGTCCTTCTCCAAGAAGAGCTGCTTACCATAGCTAAAGTCTCGCTTCTACCCTTACCAAGAGGAAAGAACGGATGCAAACAATTCTCATTTATCTCGCTCTATATTTTCCATTTTTCCTAAATTCTAAGATTTTTTTCTCGCTTTGTATCACCTTTTACTGTTTATTTTGCTAAATCATTGTTTTCTTAAATGCTTTATTCAATAAATTCCTTTTTCAGGTGAAAGTGGTTTTCTTATCTGTAAAATGTGATTGTGTTTTCAAGTGAACATTTGACTGTCGGGTCAAATATTACATAAAAAGCTAACTAAGCTTTTGTGAATATCAAACTGAAAATAATAGAAAAATACAATTTGTCTAAATTGGCTCCTACAAATATTACATACCATATGAGGGAAGTAAAATATTTTCCCTTTAGAAATGAAAGTGTATAAGTTAACAATTTTCTGTCGAGTCAAATATTGTATAAAATGCTAAGCTTTTGTGTATATCAAACTACAAAAATATCTAAATAAGGTCCTATAAATATCACATACCACATGGATAAAATAAAATTACTATCAATCCGCTAATTCTACCTATCCATATGAACGTGTGTATTTAGCAGCATACCCTGCGCCCGCCTACGTCACACTTCAATTCATATACATCATTTCCTTCATAGAGTTGCGAGTCTAAAGCCCGACGGGCAAACAGTGATACCAGACCACAATAGTTAGTAAGAATGAGGGTTAATGACGTCAGAAGCGGGTAAACTAAAGGCAGGGATCTGGCAACACTGTATGATGCCAGATCCATGTCTGTGGTTTTCCCGCTTCTGACGTCATTAACCCCCATTCTTACTACCTATTGTGGTCTGGTATCACTGTTTGCCCGTCGGGCATGAACGATTGTGTGGACAGGGCTTAAGAGCTCATGTGAACTTCTCCATGAAATCTTTTACTAAACATGTGCTATATAATCCAGTTAACTACCGTTACTGAATATACTTTTTTTTCTCTCTCTCTCTCCGACGCTTATACTGTAACACGGCAGGATAGGGCAGATTTTAGTTTCCCAGTGTGTAACCCCTCTCATCAGGGTATGGCTACTCTCTCTACCCTACCCGAGGGATGGGGAGACCAAGTTGTCATACGTTTGACGATTCCACTCAGCCTGATAGTTAAGAAATATAATTCAACGGTTTTAATCATCAAGTTGATTGGAGTCTGATGGCGTTTACTGTGTGTGCTGCGTGGAAGAAACAGAGTGAAGATTCTTCTTTATTTATAGGTGTGTTGCTTGTTGTCCGTGCATTAAAAATCCCTCAACTTGTGGCAATTTTCTTATGCCTAAACTGTAATTTTCAAACCTATTAGGGTACCCTATTTGTGTAAAATAAATAATTTCAGGATGAATAGTTTTTTTTTTTTTCAAATCTTTTAATACATAACTAAAAAATCAAAACTAGCTGTGATTTTTTCTTTTAGTCAATTTTTTCCAAAAAAACTGTCTGTCAATTATTTATCAACTGGCGTATGCCACATCCACTTTTGATATTAATAATATACTAAAAGAGTGGGCGAGTATGGAAATTCTGTTTCATTTTTTTTTATCATTTTCTGGAGACGGCACAGATAAAATAGAGATAAATAAAATATCAAAGATATTACGAAATTTCCCAGTCCTCCAAGATTCATTATTTATGAATCCTCCTTGAGTGGCAATGTTTGTTTGGTAATTCATTGGTGGAGTGAGAGTATGAGGAATATTTCCCTCTCATCTCCTCCTACGCCTATTGACACAAAGGGCCTCGATTAGATTTCGCCAATCGTCTCTATCTTGAGTTTTTAATACAATACTTCGCCGTTAATCATCTCCTACTTCACGCTTCATAGTCCTCAGCCATGTAGGACTGGGTCTTCCAACTCTTCTAGTGCCTTGTGGAGCCCAGCTGAACGTTTGGTGAACTAATCTCTCTTGGGAGTGTGAAGACCATGCCCAAACCATCTCCATCTACCACTCCTCATGATCTCATCCACATATGGCACTCGAGTATCTCTTATAGTTCCACATATAATCCTGGCCTGCCATTTAACTTCCAGTATCCTTCTGAGGCCTTTGTTCAACACTATAAAAATTGGATTGCTTTAAATCAGCACTGTAAAGCAGAAGTAGTATAACCATTTCTTCTTCTTTAATTAAAAGAACAAAACTTGGGACCTAATTCATTTATTCATAACATTTTCTAAAGATTCTTAAATCTCTCTCTCTCTCTCTCTCTCTCTCTCTCTCTCTCTCTCTCTCTCACAAAGTATTCAGCATGAGTCTCCCTGAAGACGATTGGGTCGATCTCACGTGGAGATGCACGCGTATCATGGAATCTCCACTTTTTCTTCTTCTTTAGTGTCGATTCACTTGTCCTACTTTCAATTT
>NC_090755.1:82384882-82387382 GCF_036898095.1 Palaemon carinicauda
AGAGAGTGTCATTGATTCTTACTTTAAATAGGCATTTCGATATTCACAAATGACTTTACATCATTTGGGTCACTGTAATACATATTCTCTCTCTCTCTCTCTCTCTCTCTCCTCTCTCTCTCTCTCTCTCTCTCTCTCTCTCTCTCTCTCTCTCTCTCTCTCTCTCTCTCTCTTCTTCTTCTTCTTCTTCTTCTTCTTCTTTGGGCAACCTACATGTTTAGGGCCCCATACGTCAATACTACTTCCACCGTCAGTAGCACCAAGCCCCTCACTCGCTTGCTCTTTATGGTTTCTCTCTAACCCCCAACAACCGATAACATACAAGCCCCCATCTCTCTTTTCCCCATCTCTCTTTCTCTCTTCCTTTGTCTACCTAATGCGCAGGCGCAAGTGAAAGAAACATGTACTGGATATAAAAAAAGGAAAATACCTAAATCTGTTCGATTAAAATAGATTTCGTAAACATAAAAATGAAAGTGGATGGATAAGAACCAAAAATCATAATCCCTCAAACTTTCCACAGACTGACATTAGCTTATAACGTTTTTCTTCGATCCAAAAAGAGAACTTTCTCGAACACTTTGGCACCTTCCTAATAGTTCAGGGGCAGAGTCGTTCCGATTTTAGATGGAATGAGCTAATTGGTAAGAGGTTTGTTTATTGCCATATAAACATCTATTACGACATTTTGCTTCACACGAATTGTCAATGCAATTTTACATAATCGAAAAATCATATTGTTATATGATTTGCAAATGCTGTTTTAAGAGTGTTTCTTTAAACACTAAATAAAACCCAGATCTCTGCTAAGCATAGGAAACCTGATGATGATACACTTATTTCTAAGACTATTCTAATCTGTTTGATGATTCCTAACACAAAGCAATATTAAAATTCGGATTAAAACTATGCAAATATATATCAAAACACATTACATATATATATATATATATATATATATATATATATATATATATACACATATATACATATACATATATATACATATATACATATATATGTATATATATACACATATATATTTATATATACATACATATATATATATATATATATATATATATATATATACATACAAACACACGCATATATATATATATTATATATATATATATATAAATGTGTATGTATATATACATACATATATATACACAAATCTAATTTATATAGAACTCTAAGAACAATTAAATTTAAACTCGACACCTATAAAAGACATATGTAAATTAACCCTATGTAAGCAGCACGTCTATATAAAAAAATCAATACGATAATTATGTCCGCTTCTGATTCAAAATTCCTTTGAGGTTAATCTGGAAAAAAAAAGGCTTTACTTGAAAACCTTTACTCAAAGAGGCAACTTTTTTAAAACGAACCTTTTCAGAGCAATCAACATACTACTAACTAACAACAAAGAATTCATCTTATGATTCATATCAAGCTGAATGAACGAGTAATGTGCTACTTCTTTACAACTGCTGACATTAGGTATGGGGAGAGAGAGAGAGAGAGAGAGAGAGAGAGAGAGAGGAGAGAGAGAGAGAGAGGAGAGAGAGAGAGAGAGAAAAACTTAATTTCATCCATCAACTGTTCAGTAAATCAGTAAATAAATGCCTTTGAGAAGAGAAAGAATTTGCCTCTGACTATTTACCAGTTTTCCCTTCCCTCGTTATTAGTTAAACGTAAACACTGCATGGACGACCGATAAAAATCCTTTTCCTTCAATTAAATAAAAATCGGAATATAATCCTGACAAATGACATTCGACACATGCTCATGTACAGATCGTCTTCTTCTGTTGGATAGAAAAAAAAAAAAAGGAAAGTTGAATTACCCTTCAAATTCTTTATAATCGAATGCGACTTTCGTTACGCTTCCATTAAAAAAAAAAAAAAAAAAAAAAAAAAAAAAAAAAAAAAAAAAAAAACCCCTACTCTACCATTTTCGAAAAATTCAATCTGCCTCTAATTAAGAGCAAGAATATAGCGAATGCAGGTATGCTTTTCTTCCTTTCCTAATTGGTAGTAGAACAATTAATGGCATACTTAACCTGTCATGTTATCATCATAATGACATTTTTATAAAATAGATGACAAACTACCTTTTTAAGTACAATCTTAACAGCTTCCAGTTTCATAAAATTAATCTGTAAATGGTGTATAAGAATCAGTAAATTCTGGTACATACTACAATTAATAATTTTACATGAAACGCGGACCGATTTACTCGCATATATTTCTTAGAAATACAATTAATATCTTTAAATGAAATATGGACAAATTTAGACACATTTCTTAAAAGTGCAATTATTATTTCTATGCGGACCAATTTACACGCATACATTTCTTAAAAGTACAATTATTACCGTTACATAAAATACGTACCGATCGACAAGCATACATTTCTTAAAGGTACGATTAATATTTTTACATGAAATATGACCAATTTTAGACATATTTCTTTACAGTATAATTCAAACTTT
>NC_090755.1:82389882-82392382 GCF_036898095.1 Palaemon carinicauda
AACGTATTACTCTCCTTGGAAAAAAAATATGAGTTTCATATCTTGGAAGGTGAAACTACAAAAACACTTATTATCAACAATAACAATAACAACAACAACGATAATACCACAGTATCAAAGATTTCAGAAATAGGAATCCTTCGACATAAGAGATTTTAACAGCAATAGGATCAAGAGCGGTAATTATAATGATTATAATCACTAAATTCAATATTATACATGACAATAATCACAAGAGACTATCTTCAATTTGGAAAACTCTAACATACTGTAATTCTCCTAAGGTGATATTTGTAGTATAAGCTATAATTCTATTTTTTCTATTATTATTCGTATTTTCCTTTGTTCGATCTGAGGAATCGTAGGTAATATTAATACAATTTGCGTTATTTCAAACAAAAGAAAAAAAATAATAAAATATACCTATGAATACTAGAAATTATGATCAAAGTTCACCAAACTTTCAACTGGGCTCCACAAAATACTAGAAGAGTTGGAAGACCCAGGCCTACATGGCCGAGGGCTATAGATGATGATGAATGGAGAATTTATTAAAAATTTCAAGATAGAGAAGCCTGGCGAAATCTAACAGAGGCCCTTTGCGTCAATACGCGTGGGAGGAGATGACGATGATCAAAGTAGTCCCTAGAGTAACTTCAAACAACAAAGCTTAAACCCACACATTTAGTAATAAGAAATAAGATTTGTATTTCAAAACGACAAAATCCTCGTAACCATTCTACAGCCTTTAGGCCGGGAGCACACTAGCGACTCTGTGGCGCCACAAAGCCACAGCATCGTGTGGCGGGGATGTGGTCTCCCATAGGTTTCCATTGTTTTCAAGTTTTGCCGCGCAAACTAGCGACTGTGGCAAGCAACTGTGGCTCTCTGTCACTCATCCCCGCCACAGGCGTGGCGTGGCTTTAAAAACAATGGAAACCTATGGGAGACCACATCCCCGCCACACGATGCTGTGGCTTTGTGGCGCCACAGAGTCGCTAGTGTGCTCCCGGCCTTAGCCTACACCAAAATATAATAAAATAATTCTTCCCTAACCTTTATATTTTAATCCTTGAAGAGGCTTACGCGTATAGTAAAAATAATGCCTGGCCAGTAAAACTTGATTATATAATTAAGTTTTCCTTTTTTTTTGCTTGAGGAAGAAAGTAAAATCTCTAAAATATAATAATTTTTGTTTAATGCTACTCATGACCGTATTCATGATAAAATGTTTTGTGATCTGTACGCCAAATATTCAAAGTTAACAAAAAGAAACAGAGTTAAAAATTTTACAAAATAAAAATTACACAGAATGAAACATGATTAACCCTCTCATAACATCTTAAATCTGAAAACATCTGTTTTCCTTTCAATTACGTTTCAGAAATACAAAACAATAAGTGAAACAGGATATAAGAATAAACATAATTTATGAAACATGAAGCATAAAAAAGGCAAGCTTAAAAATAAGCTCAAATCGTCTCTCACAACTACCGCCTTCCCTCAATTAAGTTTCAGAAATACGAAATAATTAGTGAAACTGAATACACGAATAAACATAATTCATGAAACGTTATGAACCAAGCATAAAAAGGCAAGCTTAAAAATAAGCTCAAATCGTCTCTCACAACTACCGCCTTCCACCAATTACGTTTCAGAAATACGAAATAATAAGTGAAACTGAATACATTAAACATAATTCATGAAACGTCACGAACCAAGCATAAAAAGGCAAGCTTAAAAATAAGCTCTAATCGTCTCTCACAACTACCGCCTTCCCTCAATTACGTTTCAGAAATACAAAATAATAAGCGAAACTGAATACAAGAATAAACATAATTCATGAAACGTCACGAACCAAACATAAAAAGGCAAGCTTAAAAATAAGCTAAAATCATCTCTCATAACTACCACCTTCCATCCTTAATACGCCAGACTGCTGTTACCTCCCTGGGAACACAATGCGAACGCTATTAGAGCTACAATAATTGGAAGGATTTAAACAGAAGCTCTCAGCATTCCCACGCGTGGACAAGACAAGAGCTCTCAAGATATCATGTTAGAGGAGATTAAAATGATCCTGGTAACAATCTATTTGGGTCAGCTGAGGCTCTAAGTTAGGAAGTTATGATTCCAGTCTAAGTTAAGATGTACACAATGAATGTAATTTAATTTCAAAATTATGGTAGGTTCGGATAAGAATTATTTTTAATATTTTATTTGAAGGGAAGGTGACTAAATTTCAAATATATATATATATATATATATATATATATATATATATATATATATATATATATATATATATATATATTTAATTATATTTGAATTGAATGTGACTATTGTTCAAAAAAAAAAAAATTATTTGAAGTGAAGGTGACTAATACCCAACCAAAAAAAAAAAACTAAATTTTATGTGAAGTGAAGGTGACTAATACTCAACCAAAAAAAAAAGAATTAATTTTATTTGAAGTGAAGGTGACTAATGCTCAACCACCCC
>NC_090755.1:82397382-82399882 GCF_036898095.1 Palaemon carinicauda
CTAGGTGGAGTTACCACTCTTGCACCCAACCATCCACCTAAAAGTTGCCAAAACGTGAAGTTATCAACAGTAGTCGTTGCTATTCCAATCAGAAGTATTGGTTTCCTTGATAATATTAAATTTCCCGCTGTGAACTGCGTGGAAGGCTATATTGTTCTTTATGGGAAGATTAAGAAATCTAGTCGGGTTATTTTGTAGAATGATAGTACGATATCATTTGATTCCCTCTCTGGCATTAAGATGTTTTCTAATGTTGCACCAATAGAATCATCACACTCTCCTTCGTAAATACACGACAGCACCTTGCAAGAGATACATATCAGAACATTTAAAGCCTATCTTTGAACAGCTGTAGGTAGTAGTCCCGTAGCCTTTGAATCATTTGCATGATACAATGTTAAACAAGTCTGGAGGAGCGAGGTCTTTGCCAATGGAGGGACTTTGATATGAGATTAACCACCAACAGCGCAATGCAGGACCCCACTGTCAAAATTGCTGATAAGGTAATACTTCCAAAACGTGATTGGTGTCCCCTCAACAGAGCTATAACTGGAGTGGCCAGAACACGTGACAACCTGGTCAAATTGGGCCTTAAAACTGACAAGTCCTTAAAATGTAGAAAAATTACCAAGACCATCAATCATATTTTCCGATTACGCCCACTATCTCATAATTTGGACAACAGTGACTTAGTGTCAATGAATGAACACTGTTGTCTGTCTGGTGTGATAAGCTATGAATGAACCTGTAGTGATTGGCAACAGTCCTTTTGTAGTCATATTCTAACCCTATTGTGTAGGTGGCTGGTTTTGAGAAGTCGACATCATCTACTATTGTTCCCGATTCAGCTTTGGTAGACGCTTCTATAGCGGTAGCAACAGTTGATGTTTCTGCATCATCAGTTACCAGTTTTACAGTAAAACATTTGATGATCAATCAAGAGATGAGCACTGTGATAAGCCAGCTCTTATTCCTCTCATTTGAGTATGACCTTTCCTTTCACTCAAACTTTACTTTTGCCAAGTTACTGCTAACAATATTTAACATTGAGCAAATTTCTACATCACACGTATTATCAGGATTTGTTTCTACATCTGTTACTATTGTGCTGGAAATAGTGGGTGGGATGAGAACAACTCCACAAAGTCTTGGTTGTCCATTAAAATGCAAACCATTCTGGTGTCTGCATGATGCTTTCCTGAACTGTAAGCAACATCATAATAGCCCTCAATTTTGTCTGTGACCCTTAAATTGATAGGCATTCCAAAACCCATTTTGTTAGCATCAAGTTCGTCATTCCTCTAGTATGTGTCAGTCCATCCGAACTCTTTATAGACTGTATTAATGTGTTCCATGGACTTGTCGGACCTGATCAAGGATTAAAACTTTTAAGTCATTGTTATAAACATTTTTTAAATAAAATCTTGAAATTTCTTGGGAGTAATGCAGTTCTTTAAGTCATACACTTCTTGTAGATACAACTGAGCCGATTTTGCATACAAAAAACTACCACTGGCATGAAAGAAGGCTAATATTCTTTGTTTCTAGGTATATTTTCCAGATGCCTGAGAGCTCAGTTTTGATCAACTGTTTTGCCAGTGTTACAATTTCAAAGTACTGAGAACAGAATTTTACAATGAATAAATAAATTATTGAGAATTATCTGGCATCATAACATCAACGGTCACTGATGCCGATTGTAGTATGATTAATTAAGAATAAGTAACTTACGAAAATAATAAAAATCAATCAAGAATTATAAAAACATTTAAGAATTAATATGTATTTAAAAATGAGTAGGAAGGTCAGCTTCCAATGGGAACATGAAAACGACTCTGTCACTATACACATCGCCAAGAATCTTAGTGAGGATGTACCTGCCATGCGCACCATGAGCTTTAGAGATGAATAATCAATAGATCACTGATATAATACATGAAAAAAATATAATGGACATGTTAAATGCATTAAATCAAAAGAAGGGGATAGCAAAACATAGGAATAAGACATCTCACAATCAGAAAAAAAGTAATAGAACTACGTTAGAATTCTCTTGCTTGAGGGTATACTCGGGCACACTTCTATCTAGTTTCTCTTCCTCTTGTTTTGTTAAAGTTTTTATAGTTGTCATAGGAAATATTTATTTTAATGTTGTTACTATACTTAAAATATTTAATTTTTCTTTATTTCATTTCCTCAATGGGCTATTTTCCCTGTAGAAGCCACTGGGCTTAGAGCATCCTGCTTTTCCAAATAGGATTGTAGCTTAGCATTTAATAATAATACTAATAATAAAGAGTTTCAGAGTAAGAGACAGCTACGATTGCGTTAACTCAAGTTAGAAATAGGCCAACATGATTTAACTTTAATTTGGACGAATGTCCGGACAAGTTGGATGGCTTTTGGAAACTTCACTGCTGATGTCTGCAAAGATCAAGTAAAGTTTGGAGACAGACGAGACTGCTTTCATGAAACATCATTGGCGCAATATAGCAGTGCA
>NC_090755.1:82404882-82407382 GCF_036898095.1 Palaemon carinicauda
CTATTGTATATAGGTTCTGAATGATCTCGCAGGCCCAAGCGCCGGTTTATTCGTACGGAATCTATTAATACAATCCAATTCCTCACACCTCATGATTCGAATCTGGGTCTCCTTGCTGGAATTCGTCATTTTCCTTTTACCTTCTTACATTTTAGTCATCCAGCGTTTGTAAACAGTTTCTCCAGTGAGAGATCAGATATACTAAATATGCTTTTCCAACTGGGGTTGTAGCTTAGCTAGTAATAATAAAAAAATAATAATAAACATAATAATAATAATAATAATAATAATAATAATAATAATAATAATAATCCCCTTCAAGACAAAATTGTCTAACGATGCTTCTCCTTACACTGTTCAAAGCTATCATTGCAACTTCTTTGTTTTACATACCAAAATCAAATTTTTTACTTCTTGTAACATTACCACTAAAGCATGAATACGTATTAATATCTCCACTGAATAAGATTCATAGTTTTGAACAATTTCATATACCCATTCCTTACTTTAAACTCTTTTAAGGTTATAATAAAAGTGAGGCAAATGTAATTACTTCAACGAATTTCTTCCTTATACTGTCTCTTCTTATGATTCCCAGATTCTTAATACTTCCATTTTGCCCCTTACATTTCCTTCCCACAATACCAGCTATAACATTTCGTGTTAGTTTTTAAGCGCGTATAGGCGATATCTTAGTTGCCAACCCTGTCATTTAGAGGAACCTGGATGTTAAATGAACACTTAACCTAATGAATACATTAAAATATCCCCACTGTAACACTATCCCGCTTTATAACCAACATACTCTAGTCTTCATCTCCCCCTCCCTTAGCAGTCTGTTATGAAAGCAGGTGTTTCTTCCTCTGCTGCCACTCATATTTCATTAATTCTGCTAGGAATTCAGCAGGTTAATGACCTCGTCCATGTCTCCTTTCCGAAGTCTCTAGGTCGTCCCTATGGTCCTCACAATGAATCTTATGTATCTTTTCAATGGACACTATGTTAACCACTCTTCCATAGAGCTAAAGAAGAGAATGGGACTTGATATCAGGTAACCTGTCAGGTAATTGAAACTGGAGAGAAAACAATAATTCTCAATGTTTCCCATCATCTAATGACACACGAATGAGAAACCTTATATATATATATATATATATATATATATATATATATATATATATATATATATATATATAATTATATATATATATATTATATATATACAGTATATACATATATATATATTATATATATATATATATATATATATATATATATATATATCGAAATCAAACTAAAATGTTATTACATATTAAAAAGGAAATAAGGTCCGCCTAAATCAACTAAATTTACCACATAATCCAACCTTCTTCAAAAGGTCATTTTCCCGAAGGAGACTTGAATTATAAGAAAAAAAAAAATTCAATTTCATCAATCCAAGTATCCGAAAGTTATCTCGAATAGAAACGCCTCTCAATTTCAAGTTTTGCGTCCTACCTATAAACCCGCTATTTCAACTTCCGATGGACGTTAGCCGTGAACGTTAGCCCAGATAAAAAGTCTTTTCGTGTAAGAAGTTCGAATGGGTCTGTAATAAGCCTGTCGAGTTTCATATTTTGTGATAGCGTAGACCTGCGTAGGGAGTTTAAAGGGGGAAATTCCTGCGAGGGACGACCAGATCATTATTTGTAGAAATTCATTAGTAATAGAATTGCGTCTGCTCTATTGGATACTTGTGTGAAATAAAGGAGAAGACCATGTAATTTCAACTAAGATGTCATAGAAGAGAAAAACAAAAATTCAAATTCTGCTAAGAAAATTCTACAGATGTAAAGCGTCTTAATCTACAACGTGGAAGTATTTGGTAGACGACATTTGATCGTGGTTCATGAGAAAAAAAAAAAAAAAAAATTATAATAATAAACGGTTTAGTAATCCTGGCATACTTCAAAATCATTCCACAGCTTGGAGATATTAATACGAAATGTTAATTAATAATTATAAATTAAAGCACCCACCCTTTTTCTCTTTACAGAACAGTAATTAAAAAACAAAATTAATTGAAGCATATTATTCAATGATAGATGAACTATCATTGAATAACATGCTGTAATCATGTTTAGTCTTTAATTGCGGTTCTGTACAGAGCAAAAGGGTGGGTTCTTCAATTCAATTCCATCTCTACACAAGATATAGACGACTGGCGAAATCGAACCGAGGCACTTTGCGTCAATAGGCGTAAGAGTTGATGATGATGATTCAATGACAATCTTTATTATAACATACGTTTTCTAAGCTACATCTCCGCAACTTCAAATCCATGTATGTGGTGCATGTGTTCATGAAACAAGTCTCTGCGTGGTATAATATAAGCATAAAAGGTTACATAGTGACCTTTACACTGACACTGACACCATAAAGTACATATATCATCATATAGCTTGATAAAATTCACAGACGGTTCTAAAATGTGCAATTATATGCACAGAAATATATTAGC
>NC_090755.1:82417382-82449708 GCF_036898095.1 Palaemon carinicauda
TTTTCCGCTACGAAATCAAATTCTTGACTTTACCTCTGCAGACAACCTTCTTTATCCTTTATTCTCGTTATCCTAAGGAGGAAGATGGTAAAGTCTATCACGGTAAAATATTCACCTTATCCTAAAGAAGATGGTAAAGTCTATCACGGTAAAATATTCACCTTATCCGGAAGATGGTAAAGTCTATCACGGTAAAATATTCACCTTATCCTAAAGAAGATGTTAAAGTCTATCACGGTAAAATATTCACCTTATCCTAAAGAAGATGGTAAAGTCTATCACGGTAAAATATACACCTTATTCTAAAGTGGATGGTAAAGTCTATCAAGGTGGAATATAATTAATTTCTATTTCTTAATGCGTTCATCAAGTTTCTATGAGTGAGAGCTACATGTGATCACATGATGAAGATTCAGTAGATTTAAGCGAGTTTCGTTTCCTAAGGGGGTAGAAGACACCAGAAGAAAACATATCGAAATTTCCATAAACTGCTTTATCATACAATCTATTTAAATGTTGCAGTACATATAATAATCAGTCTTTGTAAGTCCAGAAAAGTAACTTCATATGAAAAGGTCAGATACCCTTACTGGCTATCTTGAACATTCTCTCCTTCTTGAACAGTTTCAATCGATTCAGAATCATTTCAGAATAGAAAAAAAATTAAAACATTTCAAAATGGTGACAGTACTAAGGAAATTGCATTTCAAAGAATTACAGTGACATCCTGAAGCACCGATGTCTTTATCTTATTCAGCTCTGTCACGATCGAGGACGAGTTGTAAATGGAGACTGGAAATTGTCAACACGATGAAGGTACGGAAATTGATATAAATATTCATTCAAATGAAAATGGAAATCTGCGACAGAACACCCTTCTGATATCTCTCCTTTTTTTCCAAGAAACTCGCGTCCTCTGTGTGTCTGACACTCAACATTTTGGAGATAATACAATTTAAAGTTTCATGGATTTGAATTTCCTTCAGGAGAGGAACGCATGTAGGAAGGAAAAACGATTGAGGGTGAAGAATGAGGATGTAAATCTATCATATATGAATAGCTGATGATCTGTATAATAAAACTATGGCTATTTATATGTACTGTGATCGCCTTCTCACGCAAACACTTCATTCACTTGAAAATACTTGAAAACTACACCATGTCACATCCACGGATTCACACTTCTATCTTAATTTTAAATGTTAACAAAAGAAGTGCAACGAAAAAAAAAATATCGAAACACAAGAAAAAAAGTTTAAGATTGATTTATAAAAAAAAAAATGGTTTACTTCTGCAATCGTTAATAATAATATTCAGAATAAGAAAACAAAGTATCAAAGCATCGTATAACTTCACCTTCAGTATTTTCAGTTATTATACACACATTATATATATATATATATATATATATATATATATATATATATATATATATATATATATATATATATATATATATATATGTGTGTGTGTGTGTGTGATAGTTAGAAAAGCATGATGCTATGATCCGTAAGGTTACAACAGGTAAAATAGCCCAGTGAGGAAACGAAATAAATAAACTATATACGAAAAGAAATTAATCCAGCTGTGAGCGTTTAAAAACCAAGGCCCTCCTAAACACGGCCAAGGGCATCACTAAAATCAAGGCCAATCACACGAACTTCCTGGCCACAATAAAAGGGATTTCTCAACATACTTGGAAATTATAGAAATGCATCACATCCTGCAAGGCCTTTGCGAATGCCAAATTGCAAACAAGGGAACAGATGATTATCTCCAGCATACATATTTAGACGTTTTGCAAGAAGGCCTTCACAAACTTTAAACATGGGAATTGGGCAGTAATCAACAGGACTAGAGCTACCACAAACACACTCACCTAATAGAGAAACGTTACCAATTCTCCAACAGGTGTACCACAAACACACTCACCTAACAGAGAAATGTTACCAATTCTCCAACAGGTGTACCACAAACACGCTCGCCTAACAGAGAAACGTTACCAATTCTCCAACAGGTGTACCACAAACACGCTCGCCTAACAGAGAAACGTTACCAATTCTCCAACAGGTGTACCACAAACACGCTCGCCTAACAGAGAAACGTTAGCAATTCTCCAACAGGTGTACCACAAACACGCTCGCCTAACAGAGAAACGTTAGCACTTCTCCAACAGGTGTACCACAAACACGCTCGCCTAACAGAGAAACGTTAGCACTTCTCCAACAGGTGTACCACAAACACGCTCGCCTAACAGAGAAACGTTAGCACTTCTCCAACAGGTGTACCACAAACACGCTCGCCTAACAGAGAAACGTAAGCACTTCTCCAACAGGTGTACCACAAACACGCTCGCCTAACAGAGAAACGTTAGCACTTCTCCAACAGGTGTACCACAAACACGCTCGCCTAACAGAGAAACGTTAGCACTTCTCCAACAGGTGTACCACAAACACGCTCGCCTAACAGAGAAACGTTAGCACTTCTCCAACAGGTGTACCACAAACACGCTCGCCTAACAGAGAAACGTTAGCACTTCTCCAACAGGTGTACCACAAACACGCTCGCCTAACAGAGAAACGTTAGAACTTCTCCAACAGGTGTACCACAAACACGCTCGCCTAACAGAGAAACGTTACCAATTCTCCAACAGGTGTACCACAAACACGCTCGCCTAACAGAAACGTTACCAATTCTCCAACAGGTGTACCACAAACACGCTCGCCTAACAGAGAAACGTTACCAATTCTCCAACAGGTGTACCACAAACACGCTCGCCTAACAGAGAAACGTTACCAATTCTCCAACAGGTGTACCACAAACACGCTCGCCTAACAGAGAAACGTTACCAATTCTCCAACAGGTGTACCACAAACACGCTCGCCTAACAGAGAAACGTTACCAATTCTCCAACAGGTGTACCACAAACACGCTCGCCTAACAGAGAAACGTTACCAATTCTCCAACAGGTGTACCACAAACACGCTCGCCTAACAGAGAAACGTTACCAATTCTCCAACAGGTGTACCACAAACACGCTCGCCTAACAGAGAAACGTTACCAATTCTCCAACAGGTGTACCACAAACACGCTCGCCTAACAGAGAAACATTAGCACTTCTCCAACAGGTGTACCACAAACACGCTCGCCTAACAGAGAAACATTAGCACTTCTCCAACAGGTGTACCACAAACACACTCACCTAACAGAGAAACATTACCAATTCTCCAACAGGTGTACCACAAACACACTCACCTAACAGAGAAACATTACCAATTCTCCAACAGGTGTACCACAAACACACTCACCTAACAGAGAAACATTACCAATTCTCCAACAGGTGTACCACAAACACACTCACCTAATAGAGAAACATCTCCAATTCTCCAACAGGTGTACCACAAACACACTCACCTAATAGAGAAACATCTCCAATTCTCCAACAGGTGTACCACAAACACACTCACCTAACAGAGAAACATTACCAATTCTCCAACAGGTGTACCACAAACACACTCACCTAACAGAGAAACATTACCAATTCTCCAACAGGTGTACCACAAACACACTCACCTAATAGAGAAACATCTCCAATTCTCCAACAGGTGTACCACAAACACACTCACCTAACAGAGAAACATTACCAATTCTCCAACAGGTGTACCACAAACACACTCACCTAACAGAGAAACATGACCAATTCTCCAACAGGTGTACCACAAACACACTCACCTAATAGAGAAACATTACCAATTCTCCAACATGTGTACCACAAACACACTCACCCAATAGAGATACATTACCAATTCTCCAACAGGTGTACCACAAACACACTCACCTAACAGAGAAACATTACCAATTCTCCAACAGGTGTACCACAAACACACTCACCTAATAGAGAAACATTACCAATTCTCCAACAGGTGTACCACAAACACACTCACCAGAGAAACATTACCAATTCTCCAACAGGTGTACCACAAACACACTCACCTAACAGAGAAACATTACCAATTCTCCAACAGGTGTACCACAAACACACACACCTAATAGAGAAACATTACCAATTCTCCAACAGGTGCAAATATTTTCAAGTGCCGATTTCACTATACCCTACGATCACAGACCCATTAGGATATTATTTTCATATACTTTTCTAGCCAGAGAATGATTCTAACCCTTGCCGACTCTAAATTAAGTTGACATTCAATAATTTACTCATTCGACACCATAAACTCTTATAATATAAAGGACTTCCAAATTGCGTCTGTGATTTCGATATATAAACATTATTTGTGACTTTATATATATATATATATATATATATATATATATATATATATATATATATATATATATATATATATACATACATATATATACATACATATATATACATACATATATATACATACATATATATATATATATATATATATATATATATATATATATATATATATATATACACACACATACATACATACTATATATTATATACTGTATATATATATTATATATATATATATATATACCCATTAAGAATTCCTTAGAGAGTATCTGCATCTTCTAATGACACCGACGAAAATTAATTTAACTTGAAATAAAATAATCTTGAACACATCAATCTACGAATGACATTCTCCTCAAATGGTTCATCAGTTAAAAGGCCACTTATGAATTAATTAAACTTTGAATAATATTCTCATGAATTTCATCAATCTCTTGAATGACATAAAAGCGTGAATTCATCCATCTTTTATTTGATTTCTCGAGACTTTTGGCCTGGAAGTTTTTTTTTTTTTTTTTTTCTTTTTTTTTTTTAGTGGAACTTCAAGAGTTCAAACTTCCAGCGAATATTTTTATGTTTTATGGTTTATCTATAAAAGATCTGTTTTAATGCCTCTATTGTTCTAAAATATTCTGTTTCAATTGTTCTTTATTTCGATGGTTCTCCACCTAGGGTTGTAGCTTACCTAGTAATAATAATAATAATAATAACAACAACAACTAGAGGAGCACTTAGTAGAGCGCAGACCTCCACCGCTGCAGCTTATTTCTCGACCTTTAGCTCAACCTTGACCTTGACATGTGTTAATTTGCGTGGATTTTCATACACAAAAATATGAACCAAGTTTGAAGTCTCTGCGACAACGATGTCCAAACTTATGGCTGATTACGTGAATTGGACATTTTGCTTGACAGTGACCTTGATCTTTGACCTTGACCTTCCAAATTAAATAATTTCCAGCTTTTTGCACAAGTTAATCCCTGTAAGTTTCATTATTCTACAATTAAAATTATGGTCAGGAAGCTGTTCAAAAACACACAAACACACAAACAGGGGCGAAAACATAATCTCCTCCTAACTTCGTTGGCGGAGGTAATAATATTACGGTTCAGCTCTTGGTATCTGTCTCTACAGGTCAGACAGTGTTATCAATTTATATATTTTTTTTTAATTTTTAATTTTTTTTTTTTGTAGATTGCCTGGCTCTTACGGTTAAGCACGGGCTCTTGCAATAATGCAGCCCCGTAAAGTGTAACGTATTTCCTATATTCTATTAAACATTCTAAGGCCATTGTGGAGTGGCTGGTACAGATATCATACATAGAAAAATCTTTACGCTATGGTATTCATATTAGCATCAAGGAGTCTATTGAAATATGTCTTATTTCCTGAAATGTGGTGTTATGATTTTAATAGATATGTTATATATATCTTATTTCATCTATTATTAGTTGAAACCAAAGTTTCATCACTAAAAATGTAGATGTGGCTTTTCTATTTGCCATGGCGTGAACCTGGATGGTGAATGACATTGAAACATTTTCAATAATGATATGGGTAATGAATATTTTAATCCTGCGTGACGCTAAACATTTGCAAATATTTAACGCGAGTAAGAAAATCATCCGATTCCGGCCAGGAAAAAAAATTAGATATATTGGTTCGTAATTAGGTACAAAATTTTATATATGCAATGGATTTTCGCAATTATTGAAAAATCCGAATTATTACCCCTCAAAGAAATGTATAGAAAATAACAGCAAATTCCAATAAAAACAAAATACAGCATTTATATCCTTCACAATGCACCGCATATCAGGAAATAATCCTTCACGTAATTTAAGAAAAAAAAAAAAAAAAAAAAAAGATATCCGATGTATTTGCGCAAATATTGAAAAATCCAAATTATTACAGCGCAAAAGAAATCCTTAAAAAAAAACAGCATACAGTACTACAATAAACACAAAATACAGCGTTTACATCATTCACAATACATCGCAAATCAGGTAAAAATCCTTAACGTGAAAAAAAATGACATCCGATGGATTTGTGCAAATATTGAAAAATCAAAACTAATAGTGTAAAAAAATCAATAAAAAATAACAGCACATAATAAAAACAAAATAAAGCGTTTACATTCTTCACAGGGCGTCGCAAATTAGGTAAAAATCCTTACTTTACTTACTTTACTTTGATGGCTACTTTTCCGGTCCCATACAGCAGGGGAACCCCACTCTCTACAGGACCTCTACTGTCATTTTACCTTATTCGTTCAGAGTATTTAATGTTTCATGTCTTGTATTCTTCATTTACTGTTCAACCGTCACTGTCAAAAGACTCATGAAATAAGAGTCTTCAGTTTTCTCTTGAAAGCCTTAATGTCTTCAATCATATGAATGTTTCGTGGGAGCTTATTATATAGCCTCGGGGCCGCATATTTAAAGGCTCTAGACTCTAGAGCCTAAAGTAGACATATATCTAGGTTCCAATAGTTTGAAGTCATCTGTAACTAATCTCGTGTGGACAAGATTTATTGGCTGCGCAATATGTAGCAATTCTCTTTAAGTATTTTGGACGCCCGGTTCTGATAACTTTGTTGGTTATTGTACATATTTTAATTCAATAAATCCAATAAAAATCAATAAAAAATAACAGCATAAAAAATTAAAACAAAAATAAAATACAGCATTTACATCCTTCACAATGCATCGCGAATAAGGTAAAAATCCTTAAAACTAATTAGAAAAATAAAATAGAATATTGAAAAATCAAAACTATTAAAGTGTAAAAGAAATCAATAAACAAAAACCGCAAAAAAATAAAAACAAAATACAGAGTTTACATCCTTCCCAATGCATAGCACGGGTTTTAGCTAGCTTTTATCCAAACCACCATTACACCTGACGGACATACTCAAACGATAAAGATCCTTGGCTTTCATGATAAATCCTTTGCATCTTAAAAGCATATAAAAAATAATCGGATAAACCCTATAGATTTCACCTATGAATATCCTCGCGTTGATCCATAAACGATAAAGATTACAGTAAAAGCCATCCCAAAACAAACCTAAAACACAGCCATCTTTAATATATTCAAACACTGGTTAAATATTGGTAACAAATATGTGAATTTTAGATGGTTTACGTCATATGATTATTATGTTGTTAATAGTTCCCATTTATCAAATAATGAAATAAATTACTTTCAACATCCAAAGGTCCTTTAAAATAAGAATTTCATACGATGAAGACTTAATCGTTAATCCATACATGTAAGAATACTCTGAATGATAATTATTACAAAAACCCATATTAATCAAGAATTACATTCAAAGATCCTCTAATATAATACTTTCATGCGATAAACAAATAATCCTTAAACTATAAATTGAAAAGTACTCTGAATGGTAATTATTACAAAAAAAAAAAAAAAAAAAATCATCAAGAACCAACATCATCAACTAAACGAGACATAACGTTTCAAAATAAAATAACATTAAATCTAGCCAAAAAAAAAAAAAAAAAAACCTTAATCAAGAACCAACAACATCAACTAAACGAGACAACGTTTCGAAATAAAATAACATTAAATCTAGCCAAAACAAATAAAAAAAAAAAAAAACATGATCAAGAACCAACATCATCAACTAAACGAGACATAACGTTTCGAAATAAAATAACATTAAATCTAGCCAAAAAAAAAAAAAAAAAAAAAAAAACATGATCAAGAACCAACAACATCAACTAAACGAGACATAACGTTTCGAAATAAAATAACATTAAATCTAGCCGAGAAAAAGCGAATAAAGTTGGCTCAAGTCTTGCCAAAAAAAAAGAGTAACCCAGCTTTAGCAAAGACAGCACTAGCTCTAATGAATTCCTCAAGTAATTAAAACTTCAAGGGAAAAAAATGGAGAGTTGGGAGAATAAGATAAAAAAAAAAAAAGCCTCGCGGCTGAAACGAGGTTCCAGATTGATGGTGGTGTAATTGTTATGACCCCTTTTGTGCGAAGAATCTCGGGACAGAAGGATATGAGGAGACACGCCAGTTAAAAACGGCCTCGGATCGAGGGGGACAAAAGGCGGACGATTTCGAAGGCGTATTGTGCAAGGTTGATAACTTGGAATTAAGACGGGGGGGGGGGAGGGGGGGTTTCACTGTAAATAATGCGATGGGCTGCAATAGATAAAAACATATTCAACAATAAACAAAATGTGAGAGAAAGGGGGGGGGTTTACTATAAATAATGCGATGGGCTGCAATAGATAGAAAACATATTCAACAATAAACAAAATGAGAGAGAAAGGGGGATTTACTATAAATAATGCGATGGGCTGCAATAGATAAAAACATATTCAACAATAAACAAAATGAGAGAGAAAGGGGAGTTTCACTATAAATAATGCGATGGGCTGCAATAGATAAAAACATATTCAACAATAAACAAAATGAGAGAGAAAGGGGAGTTTCACTGTAAATAATGCGATGGGATGCAATAGATAAAAACATATTCAACAATAAACAAAATGAGAGAGAGAAAGGGGGGTTTTACTATAAATAATGCGATGGGCTGCAATAGATTTAAACATATTCAACAATAAACAAAATGAGAGAGAGAAAGGGGAGTTTTACTATAAATAATGCGATGGGCTGCAATAGATAAAAACATATTCAACAATAAACATAATGAGAGAAAGGGGGGTTTTACTGTAAATAATGCGATGGGCTGCAATAGATAAAAACATATTCAACAATAAACAAAATGAGAGAGAGAAAGGGGAGTTTTACTATAAATAATGCGATGGGCTGCAATAGATAAAAACATTTTCAACAATAAACAAAATGAGAGAGAGAAAGGGGGATTTACTATAAATAATGCGATGGGCTGCAATAGATAAAAACATATTCAACAATTAACATAATGAGAGAGAGAAAGGGGGATTTACTATAAATAATGCGATGGGCTGCAATAGATAAAAACATTTTCAACAATAAACAAAACGAGAGAGAGAAAGGGGAGTTTGACTATAAATAATGCGATGGGCTGCAACAGATAAAAACATATTCAACAATAAACAAAATGAGAGAGAAAGGGGGGTTTTACTATAAATAATGCGATGGGCTGCAATAGATAAAAACATATTAAAAAATAAACAAAATGAGAGAGAAAAGGGGGGTTTTATTATAAATAATGCAATGGGCTGCAATAGATAAAAACATATTCAACAATAAACAAAATGAAAGAGAAAGGGGAGTTTCACTGTAAATAATGCGATGGGCTGCAATAGATAAAAACATATTCAACAATAACAAAACGAGAGAGAAAGGGGAGTTTCACTGTAAATAATGCGATGGGCTGCAATGGATAAAAGCATATACAACAATAAACAAAATGAGAGAGAGAAAGGGGGGTTTCACTATAAATAATGCGATGGGCTACAATAGATAAAACATATTTAAAAATAAAATGAGAGAGAGAGAGAGAGAGAGAGAGAGAGAGAGAGAGAGAGAGAGAGAGAGAGAGAGAGAGAGAGACTTACAAAGGATTTTGATTGTCACAAGACTTTTTAGTCCCCTCCCTTTGCTCTTGGGTAAAATAGAATTACTTTGTTTAAAGTTTTTATGATCTTAACTAAGTTATTTTTTAATTCGTTTACCGTGTTACTGTCCACTACATCACCTGGAAGTCTTCCATGTATTTGATTTCCATATGGAAAGAAAAGTACCAGAGAGAGAGAGAGAGAGAGAGAGAGAGAGAGAGAGAGAGAGAGAGAGAGAGAGAGAGAGAGAGAGAGAATGATGTGAATTTTCATAGTGCCTATAAAATCAAGACCTAAATTTCCTAATCAAACAATATATCACCCTTCAACTATTGAAAACATCATGATAGCAACCATTTCAAGGCCCTTTGAAATAAAAACAAAAGTATTAAAATGGAACTCCTCTGCAATATCGAATCCGAGTTTAAAAGCCACCTGAAATTTAACCAATAACGCTCGGCAATTTTTGCCTCTAACTTCCAAAACTTGGTTATCAACTTAGGTTTCTGAAGGCTTGGGCGGTTAAATTTCATTGATTTAAACTGTTAGCCATTATATTGCAAGTGGAACCGATAAGAGTATAATTAAATCAAATCCCGAACATCCAATAGTTAAATTCAAGCTGGTCAACTGTTCCTTCATTGGAATTTGAGTTTTTTTCCAGCGAAGCTCTTGTCAAGTTTCCAGTAAATTTCATTGATTTAAACTGTTAGCCATTATATTGCAAGTGGAACCGATGAGAGTATAATTAAATCAAATCCCCAACATCCAATAGTTAAATTCAAGCTGGTCAACTGTTCCTTCATTGGAATTTGAGTTTTTTTTTTTTTTTTTCCAGCGAAGCTCTTGTCAAGTTTCCAGCTGTCAGGTTGCCAACGAACGTCAGTTGTTCAAACATGACCATTCCTTTGTTGAGACGAGGGATATAGATGTCACGAGAATAACTGACAAACAAAAGACAAATAAAACTAGAAACTGAGAATGAAAATGACATCTCTAATTCAGAGATAGAAGCGCGACTTAACAGAATGCAACAAGGGGAAAATAGCAATAGGTACTCTTTGGGAACCTTATAATCAAATACAAAAGACAAATGAAACTAGAAACTGAGAATGAAAATGACATCTCTAATTCAGAGATAGAAGCGCGACTTAACAGAATGCAACAAGGGGAAAATAGCAATAGGTACTCTTTGGGAACCTTATAATCAAATACAAAAGACAAATGAAACTAGAAACTGAGAATGAAAATGACATCTCTAATTCTGAGATAGAAGCGCGACTTAACAGAATGCAACAAGGGGAAAATAGCAATAGGTAATCTTTGGGAACCTTATAATCAAATACAAAAGACAAATGAAACTAGAAACTGAGAATGAAAATGACATCTCTAATTCTGAGATAGAAGCGCGACTTAACAGAATGCAACAAGGGGAAAATAGCAATAGGTACTCTTTGGGAACCTTATAATCAATATAAAAAGGTATGAAAAACTATAACATTATAACACGATATACTGGGGACTGAAAGAATAATTATGTTAATAACACTATAAGACATGAAAAGAGCAACATAGATACGAGAGCAAACTAATGTAGAGAATATTCTAACAACATTTAAGAAAAAGACATGGACATGGGCAGGACATATAATGAGAATGAGATACAATAGATGGATATTAAGAATAAAAGAACCGATCCCTAGAGATTGTAAAAGAAACAGGGGATGGAAGAGAAGACGATGGATTGTCGAACAAAGAATAATAGCGGGTGTGGACTGGTACAGAAAGGCCACAAACAGACGCGAGTGGAAGAGCATGTCTGAGGCCATTGTTTTACAGTGGATTAGTAACCGCTGATGATGATGATGATGATGATGATGATGATGATGATGATGATGCACCGCAGCTCAAACACCTTAATTTACGAGCATCGATATGAAACCCTTAAGAGAACCTTGAAAACCTTGGATACTAGAAACCGAACACAAAACCTCAACATATGTATGCTAAGCCAATATATATTAGCTAGATGTAATAGAAATACAACCACTATCCCATTAATGATTAATAAAGTGTTTCAGCCAGTCAGGAGCTGTTCCTGTTATATTCCAGCCAGCGCCATTATTGAGTGCTAAAAAAGGATTATGACTGGAAGTGGCACTACGTAATGAGCAAATCTCACTCTAAAATCGGATGTACATGAGTAATCTAGTTTTATTATATTTATCACCAAATAACACCGATAGATTGTCGGTCCTATTAAGTCATCTTATGGAGAAGTTGTCTTACGACCAACATCAGCGGTCTTTGTAATCTATAAAACGTGTGAACTTCATAGTCACAAGATAAAACATCATGGAAAACAACTGGAGTTCTTCAATTCAGTTCTTCCCTTACTAAAAAATAAATTCTACGAATTTCTTGTGTACTGTTTGTATACAAAACGATGCTTTATCTGGGCTACAAAGATTTTTAAAAAATTACACTGAATATTAATGATAGGTAATTTTCTCAATCACTCAAAAATAATAAATGCAGAGATCCTCATTACCAAGAAAAGTGCGAGCTGCGCTGCTGTCAAAGTCAAAGATTATCTTGTCTCACTTTAGTCTCCAAGTCTTGTTTAATTTCTAAATGATAAACCAAATAATCACAAATTCCAAACGATAATTACTTTCTCTAAGAACCATGAAGCTATGATTCGCCAACTATAAATACTTGACTTAAGGGGCTAATACACGTTCAAAAAAAGCGTCAAAATTTTGATATCAAAATTTTGCAGCAAAGTTTGAGTGCGTGTAGGGTGTTTTTATGAAAAAAAAAAAAAAAAATAAAAAAAAATAAAAAAAAAAAAACCGCCCTACACAAAAAAAGTCCTACACTCACTCATCTTTTGATATCAAAATTTTGCTGCAAAATTTGAGTGTGTGTAGGACGTTTTGTTGTTAAAAAAACGTCCTACACACAAAAAAAACGTCCTACACGCACTCAATTTTTGCATCAAAATTTTGATGCAAAATTTTGACGCTTTTTTTGAACGTGTATGGGCCCCTTTAGTCCCTAAAAATAAAGTTTAATCATGGGTACGCCTTTCTCATGGGTGTCAATTCTCAATTAAACAGGATTAAATGAGCAAAACGTATTTTGACAAGGTGGTAGCACCAATAAATTTCAAAATTATTTTATTTAAAGTTCACGGGTGGTAGAACCTGCCCATATTGCCTTCATCTTACAGGACTTGATCGTCGTCAATGACCTTAGATGTCAGGATGCCAGAAAACCTAAAATCAGTCAATAGATTACAGGACTTTCGTTAATTAGGTGAAAATATTCAAAATAGTTAAAACAAATTGAGGAAATTCAATGACAAATGTTTTTCTTCGGGAAAAATAAAACAAGAAATACTTAGCCTGCTGGAAAAGTCTTAAATAATATTCTTGAGAAAGGAAATTAAAATGATACAACTTCGAATAAAAAGAAACAAGAAAACTTTAAATGAAATTTAATTGGAAAAGTTAGAAAATGTCAAGCAATCCTGAGACATGGGAAAGAATTGCCTGCATCTTCACACACACACAAAAAAAAAAAAATAAAAAAAAAATAAAAATAAATGTACTAAACAACAAATACTTATGTATTGTGAATGAAATCATAACAATAACATAAAAAAAATGTATGATAATTTGAGACCTATAAATACCTATAAGTCTTTTTATAGTTTATTCATGAACCATCCGTTTTATTGTTGTTGATGATCTTAAAATATTCTAATTGTTCATTACTTCTTATATCGATTATTTATTTCCTTATTTCCTTTCCATACTGGCCTGTATTTCCTTGTTGGAGCCCTTGGGCGTATAACATCTTGCTTTTCCAACTAGGGTTGTAGCGTAGCTACTACTACTATTACTACTACTACTACTACTACTATTACTACTAATGTTACTACTACTACTACTACTACTACTAATAATAATAATAATAAATGTAAAATAGATGAAAACTTCAACTGTAAAAAGGATAACAGCAAAAATAATATAGAGGGAAACACAAGACTTAAAATGAACACCAAAAACTACATACTTAATGCCAAGCAAAACATTCAGTAAAATCTAAAATAACAGATCCCTCTTCGCAAGCAATCATAGGAACATTAACTGAAAGGTCAGAGAAGAATGTCAGAAGTTCATAACTCTTAAAAAGAGCCAACGTTAAAGCTAAGCATCAAGGGTTTCAGTCGACCAGCAACATCAATAATAAATATTATCGTTATTATTGTCATTATCATAAGGTTCTCAGTCCACCAGCAAACTTAATCATTATCATCATCATTATTATTATTATTATTATTATTATTATTATTAATAGTAGTAGTAGTAGTAGTAGTACTTGCTAAGCTGCAGCCCTTGTTGGAAAAGAAGGATGCTATAAGCCCAAGGGCTCCAACAGGGAAAATAGCCTCTACAGGCTGATGGCACACCAGTAAAGCAAATCTTCAAAAACAACAACATTTCAACTAACTTAACTTTCAACTATTTGAAGGTTTTTTCACTAATGATCAGAAAAAAAAAAAAAAAAAAAAAAAAAAAAAAAACCTGCAGCATGGTTTCAACATTCCCACATCTAACACTTATGGCGCTTTATGCCCATAGAATCTAGATAATCACTTTCTTCCTTTTGGTTTGATAACTATTAGTTATGCCTCTTACGTTATATAAATAAAAATCACCTATATCACCTCTCAATGACCATTTCTTTCATATCATACACCACCTGATCTTAATAACGCTAAAAGCATAAAAAAATCCACTTTTTTTATTCCATTTTAACAAAAGGAATAACTAATTGTTTTTCTATGTAAACTATCAAAGCTTTCTTTTCTATCGAAGAAAGTCTGATAAAAAGAGCTAGACGCGTCACAACTCTTGTTCAAGAGGAAATATATTATAATTATTGGTACCTAAAACTCAACATTTCAAGAAGCATTGACATTAGTATAGTGAACCCCTTTGCTGTTGTAACACTAAGTTGGTGATAAGCATTAAATAAACACAAATTATGCCCATACAAACACCCTTCATACACGAACAATTTCTTATATAGAATCTGCTGGTCTTATTATACTGTAATAAACCTACTGTAATTTACAGGAAATTATTTCAAAATTTTTATTACTTGGACAAATTGCTTTATGACAAGGTTATAAAATATGGTGCTGTCTTCATCATCTGTCCTATAACGCAAATCCTTTCAATGGCCTATAAGAATAACTTGGCCGTCTTTCGAATTTGTTGCCAAAATAAAAATGAAAAAAAAAAAAAAAAACTCCAGGCTAGAAGAGTTGGAAGACCAAGACCTACATGGCTGAGGACTATGAAGCATGAAGTAAATGATGAATGGAGAAGCATCGACATAAAAGCTCAAGATAGAGACGAGTGGCAAAATCTAACCGAGGCCCTTTGCGTCAATAGCCGTAGGAGGAGATGATGATTATAGGGCCTTTGCGTCAATAGGCGTAGGAGGAGATGATGATTATAGGCCCTTTGCGTCAATAGGCGTAGGAGGAGATGATGATTATAGGCCCTTTGCGTCAATAGGCGTAGGAGGAGATGATGATTATAGGGCCTTTGCGTCAATAGGCGTAGGAGGAGATGATGATTATAGGCCCTTTGCGTCAATAGGCGTAGGAGGAGATGATGATTATAGGCCCTTTGCGTCAATAGGCGTAGGAGGAGATGATGATTATAGGCCCTTTGCGTCAATAGGCGTAGGAGGAGATGATGATTATGGATATCTTTCACTACTCATCTAACATTGTTGCCAAACGTTCTTGATGTATAATACATAAAATAAAACCACAAAAATATTGGTGTAAGAGGATCCCAAGACAGCATGAAAGGAAATCACATGCAAAACGTCTCGTATATTCATGTCTCCATGAAAGCAAGATTTATTTCTTACCGTCACAATAAGAAGATAAATCAACGTATTAAAATAAACAAGAACATTAAATTTTCTTAAGTAACCTTCAAGTACGGCAAAGCTCGCTTTAAAGGTCCAACATACCAAGGCCAAAAGAAAAATAGCTTATTTCTGCAGAAGATTCATGCGAAACTTGTTGGCACGTCAAAGCAGACGTTACAGTGTATGACTTTGGCCAAGATCATGTTTGCAATGTGTGTTTATCTGTTTCTCTAGTAGCTGTTCTTTTATTGCCTTTACAAGAGCGTGAGTTTTAGGCAGAAATATTTGATAATTTGTTAAAAAAAAAAAAATTGCATAGATAAAATGCTATTTAATTCACAACGTGGTGTCAAACGGGTAGCATATCTCCTCCCTTTAAAAAGAAAATTTATACTATTGCTAATCGAGGCCCTTTACAACATTAGGCGTAGATGATGATGATGATGATGATGATTGCTTATAAGAATGAAATCGAAAGCAGGGTTTTTAATGTTCTTGAGTAACAATAACTATGTTCCTAATCCATTCACTAATATATTTTCTAAAAATGGTTAATAATGCACTAACTATACTTGAGAAAATAGTGAAAATATCCCTCAAACAAAGCAGTTCCCAAATACTTCCAATATTACATAAAATTAGTAAATAAATGTCTTCTTGAAGGATTTTTTTTTTTTTGGCCGGAGGATGATAGGAACAGGAAAAGGTAAGTGGAAGTTTCTTGCACAAAGTTTCATTTACTTCGCCAGTAGTTAAGAATATGTATCAGTTACAATGGTCTTACTGGGAAAAAATATCTTACAAAAACATGATCTAGTGCGTGTGCAATTGAAATATAATAGCAGCTTCACAAGTGATATTGCCTGATTATATCTTTCTAGTCTTGGGTAGTGCCATAGCCTCTGTACCATGGTCTTCAACTGTCTTGGGTTAGAGTTCTCTTGCTTGAGGGTACAGCTCAGGCATATTATGTCATATTTCTCTTGCTCTTGTTTTTTAAAGTTTTTATAGTTTATATATGTAAGATTTATTTTCATGTTGTTACTGTTCTTAAAATATTTTATTTCAATTGTTAATTACTTACTTGTACTTCATCTATTTCCTTATTTCATTTCCTCACTTGGCTATTTTCCCTCTTGTAGCTTAGCAAGTAATAATAATATATACTGTATATTATCAGCTCGGACCCTTTAAGATTGCTTTTAAAGCAAAAATGTAATAGGCCGATATTTTTACTTTTTCATACGTATAGATGTCCCCATAATTTATTCTGACATAAATATGTCAGCTGTTTACCGAAACTCTTTCATTTTTACTCATACTTAAAATAAACAATGGTTTCTCTCTACAGCCGATAATTTTGCTTTACAATTTTTATAAAATACCTTATATTTTGCCAAAAGTTATACCCAACACCTATTTATTGGAAGCCACGGTGGTATAAACATTGTTGTGTTTTCATAATCAAATAATTTCGTACTTGGAGATCAAAAGTCTCCCCCCCCCCCCACAAAAAAAAAATAAAAAATAAAAATAAAACATTGTTAAAAGTAATATACGCGAAATATATCACAAAACGATGCCATATGTAAAACTGAAAAAAAAAATCATATATTTTGATTATAATGGTTAATAGTGATTTGATTGATTTAGCAATATCCTGGCGTCAAAGACACCGAAAAGTAATATTCAACAACAACAACAAAAATAGTAATATTACTCTATTACAAACTGCACCCCTACTTCCTGATCAATAATCAAAAGCTGGATAAAAACAAAACTTCCCTTCACGATAATTAATCAATGATTACTAAAAATTAATTTGAAGCACTACTAACACACGACATACTGCGTTTCACAATTCAAATTAATTAAAAATGTATGTGCATAGAGTGTTAACGAATTGATTTATTAATTACAAAACCGAAATCAACAGCTTAAAACTATAGAACAATAAGGCAACTATATGCAAAGACAGCTTCTCTTAAGATAAAATATGCTTCAACCACAGAGAGAGAGAGAGAGAGAGAGAGAGAGAGAGAGAGAGAGAGAGAGAGAGAGAGAAATAATATTATGATCAATAGTAGAGAAAGAGAAATAATAATACGATCAACAGTAGAGAAAGAGAGACAATACGATTGATCGTGGAGAGAGAGAGAGAGAGAGAGAGAGAGAGAGAGAGAGAGAGAGAGAGAGAGAGAGAGAGAGAGAGAGAGAGACAATAATAATAATAAAATCACTCGTTTCACCTCTACATCTGAATTCTTCAAAACCCCGGATGTGCATCACGAATGTTTCACCTCAACCAGCCAGCAGTGCCCTTGAAAGGTATAGTAATCCCTCCCAGCTCACCAAGGCTACGTTAATGGGATTTACTCTTCCAAGGTATGCTGCTCTTTATGAGATTATCATACACAGGCATCCATCTGTAGGCTTACTGTTCACCGAGGCAAATTCCCTATAAACCCATTCACCTTTCGTAAACAACTAAATAGTATGAGGTAGTATAGTAAGTCTCGGTATTAAAGGAAAATGTCCTCGAGAAGTAATATGAACTTTTGGAATTTCAAAAAATACTATTTTATCATGGAAAGAGATATAATGAAAACAAATACAAATTACATATATATGCGTATATATACATATATATAAATTTATATACGTATGTATATATACACATGCACATATATATGTATATATATATACATGCATATATATGTATATATACATAAATATAAATATATATAATTACATATAAATATATATAAACACACACACACATATATATATATATATATATATATATATATATATATATATATATATATATATATATAAATTATATATATATATATATATATACATATAATGTACATACATATACACATACATATTTATATGCACATATACACTTATATACACATATATACACTTACATATATATACATATATATACACATATACACTTACATATATATACATATATATACACATACATATATATACATATATATACACATTATAAATATATATATACATACTGTATATACATTATAAATATAAATATATATATATATATATATATACATATACATTTACATATATGTATATATGTATATATATACATATACATTTACATATATATATATATATATATATATATATATATATATATACATACTGTATATACATATGCATACATATAGGCTATGTATATATATACATATACATTTACATATATGTATATACATACATAAACATTTACATACTGTATATATACATATATACAAATACTTATATATGTGCGTGATTTACATAAATATCAAATATATAACGTTTATCAATTCGAGTTTTATACAATATGGTTGGTTCATTGTACGAATATTACTGCAAAACAAAGTTCATTTCATGGCGATAAGATAAGTTTCACAATTCTAATCACAAAAGCGATATATATGTATGTGTATATATATATATATATATATATATATATATATATATATATATATATATAGTATATACATAGATAATATGTTTAGATATACATACACACACACACACACACATATATATATATATATATATATATATATATATATATATATATACACAAATATATACTATATATTTGCACACACACACACACATATATATATATATATACACACACAAATATATACTATATATTTGCACATTTTATCATTAACATTCGTTATATTTACTTGTATCAATTTCAAAAGAATCGACTAATTCAACCATCTGTAATAACACGAAAGCCAGAAAACAAAAGCCAACCCTTGGACATGCGAAGGGTCAAGGCTAAAAATGTAACTGTCTAATTCTGAAAGTAGTGGGCAAGATAAAATGCCCAATTATTATTATTATTACTAGCTAAGCTACAGGTCTGGTTGGAAAAGCAGAATGCTGTAAGACCAAGGGCTCCAACAGGGTAAAAATAGCCCAGCGAGGAAAAAAAAACAAGGATATATATATAAACTACGAGAAGTAATGAACAATTAAAATAAAATATTTTAAGAGAAGTAACATTAAAACAGATCTTTCATATATAAAGTATAAAAACTTATGTCAGCCTGTTCAACATAAAAAGCATTTACAGCAAGTTTGGACTTTCTCAAAATTTGGGTAAACAATGAAGCATTTCATGCCTCATGTGTATAAAAGAATTGCAACAATAAATCAAAACTTAAATAAGTATTAAATCATAAGAGGGACATTGCGACTATTTTCGCCTGTGCTTCATGCCAAGTTCTAAATCTAAAACGACATTCTGAGGAAATCAAGGCAAAGCAATTTTGTCTAACAGGTACTAATTTGTTGTTATGGTTTAGTGTTACGTCATCCATCTTACAAATCATTAACAGAAAGAATAAGAATATAAATAATCAATACATATTTTCTATGAACTTGTAAGAGTAAAATTTAATCCAGAAAGAATAAGAATATAAATAATCTATACATATTTTCTATGAACTTGTAAGAGTAAAAATTAATCATTAAAATACTAAACATATATTCAAATGTTTGTGTAAATATATTATTTCATATTGGTATGGTGTAAATTCATATTTCAATATTTGTACATATTGTTTGTCATCAACATAACATTTTCGAACAAGTGCATTGCTAAAATTCTTCTCACTCCATAAGAGATATTATGATATAACAACGGATAACAATCATCTTCAGGATTCATAGAACAAAAAGCAATTGGTATAAAGATCTAATAATTACTCACAACAATGCCAGATTAAATTAATTAACTTAAAGAAAACACCATGGAGTGTCTAAGAACCTTCGGTATTAAAATCAACGGCTATATATCGTTGTATATTCTAATAACACAGGAGCTTTCACACTTTTTCTGTGAGAAAAAAAAGTGCAAAAAGCTGTGCTTTTAGAATATACAACGATATATGACTGGATTTTTAATATTATTATTATTATTACTAGCCAAGCTACAACCCTAGATGGAAAAGCAAGATGCTATAAGCCCAAGGGCTCCAACAGGGAAAAAAATAGCCCAGTGAGGAAAGGAAATAAGAAAATAAATAAATGATGAGAACAAGTTAACAATAAATCATTCTAAAACAGTAACAACGTCAAAACAGATATGTCCTATATAAACTATATATAAATTAAGCTAAAGTCAGACCTGGTTGAAATCTGGAAATACAAGAACTCGAAGTCATTAAATGACAAGCGCATTTCAAAGTATAAAAAAAAGAAACATGTATAACCAGCCAACAGTGATTATACACCTACCAAGGACAGGGCTGATAATGAAAAGGCAAACCAAACTAGAATTACAAAAAACAGGGTAGAGGGCATACTGATGGACAGGGAGTGCAATCAAAGAAAGAAAAAGTAAGGCTTTATTAAAGAGCTGCATTCCTAAATGGTATAGTCGCTGCGAGGTGACACAATTTCTGTCTCTAGACTAGGACGGTGATATCACCTCTATTAAATTGGCGCGCGAAAAGAGAAAAAGAATCAGTAAACTTTGCAGGCACCAGTACTTGCATATACTGTATAATACATACATACATACATACACACACACACACATATATATATATATATATATATATACACATATATATGCATTTATATACACGCTTACATACAGACATACATACACATTTAAGCTCATACACTGTTTGTGAACATGTATATTTTCTATATTTACATTCCTTTATATATATATATATATATATATATATATATATATATATATATATATATATATATATATATATATATATATATCCAAATAAGCCATATATATTTTTGATACATTAATGTCTGGATTCTCTTAACGACCTCGGGATCAGAGCCCCAGGCGAAATCACACGAAGACAAGAGCTTGGGTCCGGCCGGGAATCGAACCCAGGTCGGCAAGCTTGTATAGACAAGTGACCAAGTGGCTTAGTCACTGTCTATACAAGCTTGCCGACCAGGGTTCGATTCCCGGCCGGACCCAAGCTCTTGTCTTTGTGTGATTTCGCCTGGGGCTCTGATCCCGAGGTCGTTAAGAGAATCCAGACATTAATGTATCAAAAATATATATGGCTTATTTGAATATGAAAAACACGTCTAAATGTGCAAAATTTATCATATATATATATATATATACATACATACATACATACATATCCATATATGCTGTACATATATATACACAATTTATGCACTATATATATATATATATATATATAAATATATATATATAATATATATATATATATATATATATGTGTGTGTGTGTGTGTGTGTGTGTGGTTGTGTATGTTTTTCTGAAAGTCTATGATTTATAACGCGTGTATAATACGTTATATTCACAACATAAAAAAATACTTCTGGCCTCTAAAAATGTTAATAAAGATACCATTGAATCCTCCATTACCATAAAATATGAATACCAAGTATAAAAAATGCCTTATAAATGATGAGAAATAGAACGGAAACATTATGATTTATTAAAAGAAAAAAGAAAATGAGATTCACAGGATTGGAATATCTCATATTAACATTTCTGCTTAGATACATCGGATTAAAATATCAATAAAGGGATCTCAAGCTTAGTAGGCAATATAATACTCTTCAGTAGAACATACTTAAGGGGTTTGGTATTAATATTATTATTATTATTATTATTATTATTATTATTATCATTATTATTATTATTATTATTATTATCAAAAGGGAGGAGCTTAACCAGCCCAATGAGTCAAGCTCGACTCTTAAAAATGGTTGCCTAGGGCTTTGGTATTTGGAATTTTTATTTATTAGGAAACTAAGATTTTATTAAACGCTCTTTTTCTCTATTATTATTATTATTATTATTATTATTACTTACTAATCTACAAACCTAGTTGGAAATGCAGGATGCTATAAGCCCAGGGGCTCCAACAAGGAAAATAGCTGTGAGGAAACGAAAAAGGAAAATAAAATATCTTAACAAGAGTAGCAACAATAAATATCTCTTATATGAACTATAAAAACTTTAACAAAACAAGAGGAAGAAAAATAAAATAGTGTGTGCTCGAGTGTACCCTCAAGCAAGAGAACTCTAACCCAAGACACTGGAAGTCCATGGTACAGAGGATATGGCACTACCCAACACTAGATAACAGTGGTTTGATTTTGGAGTGTCCTTCTCCTAGAAGAGCTGCTTACCATAGCTAAAGAGTCTCTTCTACCCTTACCAAGAGGAAAGTGGTCATTGAACAATTACAGAGCAGTAACCCCTTGAGTGAAGAAGAATTGTTAGGTAATCTGTGTTGTCAGGTGTATGAGGACAGAGGAGAATATTTAAAGAAGAGGCCAGATTATTCAGTGTGTGTGTTGGCAAAGGGAAAATGAACCGTAACCAGAGAGAAGGATCCAAGGTAGTACTGTCTGGCCAGTCAAAAGACCCCATAACTCTCTAGCGGTAGTATCTCAACGGGTGGCTGATGCCCTGGCCAACCTACTACCTACGAGTACATCAAGACACTTTATCAAGGTCCCCTATCATTGCTTGGGAATGAAGTAATTTAATTGCTCATCCATAAATTGGTGTCTCACCTAAAAAGGTCTAGTTATACACTACAGATTATAAGTATTAATTCCTGTTAGGTAATTCGAAAAGAGTATTCCATAAAAGTATAATATGCAAAGAGAGACAGTGATACGAAGATAGTCCTTTCATTAGTAATGGAATATTTGATAAGACTTACTAGTAGTAGTACACACGCACACATCAGAAGCATTAAAAAACACACACACGCCTCCCTAAATATTTTAAACTTTCTCTAGGCCTTTGTAAAGAACTATAACTTTGACATAAGGTTGAATTTTAATAGTAAGTAGATCAATAACCTGGAAATATGTTGAACAGGCTGATATATATCTCATTTTATGGTTTATGTATATATTTAATTTCTCTTTTAACATCCTAATGACTATTTAATCTAACCTAATTATCATTGCTACAATGAAGTCCTCTGACTGGCCAGACAATACTACAGTACATTGGATCCTTCTCTTTGGTTACGGTTTATTTTCCTTTGCCTACACATACACCGAACAGTTAGGCTTACTCTTTACATATTCTATGAAAGATCTATTTTAAAGCAGTAAGCTACGACCTGTACATGACTACCCGTACCCAAAAGCAAAGATGATCCTTGTTAAGAGTTATGGACCCTTTAGTGCGAATGAACACCCAAGATTTTACAGAATAAAACGAAACATTTGTCATGAGACAAAACTTTGAGCAATCACAAAAAAGGGAGGAAGGATTGATTGGTAAGTAGACAGCAAAGTCTAAATCACCAAATAACTCTTGATTGACTAAATAGTTAGGTCAATGACACCCCTGTATCAAAACCCACTGGCCTAGATTAAAATCCTGGACACATAATTACCTTTGGATGTAATACATTCATAAATTGAAATCTACATTTCGGGGTATTTACTTTTTGGTTCAACAAAACCTATCATAAATAATTGTGTTACAAACTAATCACGTGGCTATCACGATGAAAATGGGTTGTACAAAGTTGTCAAAATCAATTCATTTCTCTCCTGCTGGTTTTATGGATATTTTACAGGCATTCCGGTATCAAACCCAAATGGCATAGATGTCAGAATAGAAGCACTTATCTTACATAATTTACCTTATATGTTAATCATTCCCAGAATAAAGTGAATGAAATACTAAGGGATATGCAAGGCCTAAAATATTAGAAAATATATATAAACAAATATATTCATACACATACAAATTTATGTGTATATATATATATATATATATATTTCAATTAATACATTAATTACATACATATAAGAGCATTTCTCTGTACTCATATACACGAGTGTGTGCGCGCATATATATATATATATATATATACATATATACATATATATACATACTGTAATATATATATATATATATATATAAATTTATTGGTAGGAGAATGTGTATGCAGGTTTGCGAGTGTGTTTTATTAATAGAAAAAATTACCTCTTATATTAAACACTTTTATTCCGACGAGCTTATCACTAATATTCCTTGATCCAAGTTAGAAGTACTATAAGTTTTCAATTCTCTTGCAATATTCACATTGACGTATCTGACGTTACAGCGAGGGCACTGTAGCCCCACGTCCTTTGATTACAATCTTGCCAAGGAAAATGAAAGGATCTACACTACATTTATTCTTGACTTGAATTAGGGCACAGTGGTGACATTATATATATATATATATATACATATATATATATATATATATATACTGTATATATATACATATATATATATATATATATACTGTATATATATATATACACACATATATATATATATATATATACACATATATATATATACATGCGTGGTGATGAAATGGCCATACCCCAGACATAAATAAGGACATGTCTAAGGCAAGTGTCTTGTAGTGGACAAGAAACGGCTGCGTTTGCTTGTTTTTTTTTTGTGTGTGATTTTATATATATATATATATAGAGAGAGAGAGAGAGAGAGAGAGAGAGAGAGAGAGAGAGATTGTATTTTTTTATCACATCCTTTTCTAAAATCTCTACGGAAAGGGTTCTGACCCAATTAAATATCAATTAAACTTACTCTACAGACTCGCGTTACTATTCCACACACTCTTACTGGTCTACAAAGGTTATACGATCAAAACTTTCTAATACAAAAGGTAAAGTTATTTATATTTATTTAGCATTAAGATAAAATACCTTCATTAAACATTAAAATCATCAAAGGCAAATATATATTTAGCATTCATACACGTTTGAATTATATTGCAATCTTTTATTCAAATGTATGTGGCCTTAGGAGGGAGGTTAAGCATTTTATTGCAATCTGCCCCATCCCCCAAAAAATTACTATTGAAGAACTACGACCTGTCAGGTCAATTGAGTAACGGCAGTTAAGCATTCTATTGTAATTTGCCTAAAAAAAATCACTCTTTTGTAGAACTACCTGTCAGATCAATTGAATAAAGGCAGTTAAGCATTATACTGTAATTTGCCAAAATGTAAAAAATCACTATTACAGAACTATGTGTCAAATCAATTGAGTAAGTCTGAATAAATTCTATTTTTATCTTGAATAGTTTAACTGAAAATTACAAAGAGAGAAAACACTGACGGAAATGATTGCCAGTGTTAAATCGATGAGAAAATGGCCTCAAACATCTAGTTCGTTCAAATTCTATTTTTCAGATGTGTTCAGTGGAATTTGCCTCGGGAATGGTATGGGGTTATATGATGCTACTGCTTGGATATAGATCAATAGATATAGCCTTAAAGATTTAAAGGTCGCCCATGAATGGCAGCGGCAAGGCACAGTAACAATGTCTAGCTAGAAGGACAAGGCCCCTCTCCACCCAAGATAGGACCAAGGGGAAGGGGGCCAGACAATGGCTGCCGATGACTCAGCAAGCAGTCCTATAGGCTTCCCCAAACCCCGTCCCCAACCTTAGCTTACAAGGGATAGTAAAGTTGCAGACACTACAAGAAACTAAAGAGCTTGAGCAATACTCGAACCCTAGTCCTGTGATCACTAAGCAGGAACGTTTCCAATAGGCCACCACAACCCTACATTGAAAGGTGCTAAAAGGTTAAATGTAGTAATGACAGTTACTTGACGAAATTCTATCAATATTTTTATATTATGCATGTTCTACTTACAATACAACAGAAAAAAAAAAGTAAAACTGGATGTACTTGTATGACAAAAATATGTTTTATTAAAGGCCTTCCAATTCTTCACGTTTAGGCCTAACTGTATTTTTACCAGACTTCGTAAAGCTTCCATTTAAAAAATGAAAATAAAGGCAATAAAAAGGATAATACTCATTAAGCAGAACCGAGTGGCACGTGGAAGCCATTATAATATAGAAGTATGTCATGGTCATTGTGTCTACCTCCTATTACTATTCTGCTTTTTTTTTTTCCTTTTTTTCCTTATCAAGAGATTTCTCCTCATAGAGGCGCTTGAATAGTTAATGATCGAAATAAAATACAAAAATATGATGCTTCAATCAAGATCTAATAAAACTATGCAATTTCCGAAAATTTAAGATTTTACAAAACAAAAATATAAATGAGAGAAGAGACGAAAAACATCATTATATGTATGAACTACATTAGAAAATGGGATTTTATTACTTCCAGTAAAATATTTCAGGGGTTACCTAATCAGACTATCAGTAAAAGATTGGTTTTATTTCATCCAGCTATAAGATTTTCTTAAACAATAAAACTAGCATCATAATAAGATGTTCCAAGATATCTAACTCCAGTGTTACTGCTCCCGGAAAGGTTCGACCATGCAATACTTACAATTTAGCATTTCAATAAAACAGTAAACAACCATCCTTGTAAAGACAAAATTCTCTCTCTCTCTCTCTCTCTCGCACAAACACTAAAACTTATGTACAACGCAGTTATTTTTGAGTTTGAAATTACGATTAATAAACGATGCTCTCTCTCTCTCTCTCTCTCTCTCTCTCTCTCTCTCTCTCACACACACACACACACACACGAAAACAGATATAAAAGTCATATACAACGCAGTAATTTTTGCATTTGATATGAAAATAAACAACTCTCTCTCTCTCTCTCTCTCTCTCTCTCTCTCTCTCAAACACTAAAACAGTCATATACAACGCAGTAATTTTTGCATTTGATATGAATATAAACGATTCTCTCTCTCTCTCTCTCTCTCTCTCTCTCTCTCACTAAAAGTCATATACAACGCAGTAATTTCTGCATTTGATATGAATATAAACGGTGCTCTCTCTCTCTCTCTCTCTCTCTCTCTCTCTCTCTCACTAAAACAGTCAAATCCAACGCAGAATATTTTGCATTTGATATTATCATCAAGAAGCCACGAGTCAAGCCACCCCTCAGGACAAAATCCAATCCAAGAACAAAAGACGATGAAATTCCGATGAGATGACAAGACACGAAAATCTTCATTTAACGAAGAATCAGGTTGAAAAATTCTCTATCTCTATCCGTAAGTTTCCCTACAGGATACACAGCAGAATCTAGACTCCTAGAGTCCTAGATGGAGTCTTACCGTGGCCACCGAGAGTAATAATAATATTATCATCATTACTAGCTAAGCTATATCCCTAGTTGGAAAAGCAGGATGCTATAAGCCCAAGGGGCTCCAATAGGGAAAATAGCCCAGTGAGGAAAAGGAAAAAGGGAAAATAAAATATTTTAAGAACAGTAACATTAAAATAAATATTTCCTATATAAACTCTAAAAACTTTAAAAAAAAACAAAAGGAAGAGAAATTAGATAGAATAGTGGCCCAGTGGCCCCAAGTGTACCCTCAAGCAATAGAAGTCTAACCCAAGACAGTGGAAGACCATGGTACAGAGGCTATGGCACTACCCAAGGCTAGAGAACAATTATGGTTTGATTTTGTAGTGTCCTCCTAGAAGAGCTACCTCTTCTTCTTCTTTGTCTACATCTTTTCCCACTTCTATGTGGGGTCAATGTTTCTGGTCAGCTTTCTTCATCTACCTCTGTCCCACACTTCATCACCGGTTAATCCCTTTGATCGAAGGTCATCCTTGATACAGTCCACCCACTTTCGTTTTGGTCTCCCTCTCCTTCTCGTTCCCTGTAGCTCCATAGCTAAAGAGTCATTAAAAAAGTTGGAAAATATATTTCTTGCATCTATAACTATAATGTATCGTTCAAGATACATATAATCTTATCCATCATTTTGTATATTTGATGTTTGCGATATTCATATGAGTATTTAATAGTATACAGAGTCAAACAAAATTTAAAATAAAAGACTAGGGTTAGCGTAAAATATCTAAATATTCTTCTTCTTCTTCGTCTATTAGCATGCTTTTTTGCCATTCGTATGGGGTAACACGATTGCCTTCTTTTGAAGGACTTTGCTTTGGGGTTGCCTTCTTTTGAAGGACTTTGCTTTGAGGTTGCCTTCTTTTGAAGGACTTTGCTTTGGGGTTGCCTTCTTTTGAAGGACTTTGCTTTGGGGTTGCCTTCTTTTGAAGGACTTTGCTTTGGGGTTGCCTTCTTTTGAAGGACTTTGCTTTGGGGTTGCCTTCTTTTGAAGGACTTTGCTTTGGGGTTGCCTTCTTTTGAAGGACTTTGCTTTGGCTTTTGTGGTGGACCGTAGTCCCGACCGGCTGCCCTGCCTGACATCGCTTAGACCCCGGTAGCTAAATATATTCTCCAATCGAAAAATGAATCTTTCAAATTCTTCCATTTGACACAGTTCTTGAAGCACCTGATTAGACAATCATAATATGCATCATCTGTGACTGATATGAAGACGTTTTATGCTTAAATGTAGAATTCCCTTAGTTAAATCAGAATCGTGAAGAATAAGATACACCTGTGACTTGGCGTTGCTACCAAACATGTAAAATTCATTGCTTTGTTTATTGGTCATTTCTTTTTCTTCTTTCACATTCGAGGAAAAGTAACAGGAAGAAACACATTAATTGTAAAATGGAGTGGTTACTATGGATAAGAATAATAAACAGCAATTGGGTTTGTTAACAACAGCAACTAATATAAGCTGTCACTATTAAAGCTATTACTTTGTTTCATGAGAGCTAGTTGTATTGCGTTATGCAAAGTAATATCATTTATATGAATATCACAAATAAACAAACAAACACACAATTATATATGTATATGAGAGAGAGAGAGAGAGAGAGAGAGAGAGAGAGAGACTCACGAGTTTTCTACAATAGTACAACAATGTGGCATCACTCTTCATTACAACGAAAATAAAATTCTAATTATTTCTCTACCGAACACTAGAATATTCCAGCTACTGTAGGTCTAATAGCTCGGTATGTTAGGCAGATGACTATATTTAATTAAAGAGATAAAAGGCTTTAAAATCTCATTTAAAAGAGACAATTGAAAGATTCCCAAATACTCTTTATTACAACTTTTAAATTACAGCAATATTTTACAATAAATCAAAGCATTCCATTTAATATAGTTTGGATAAGGTACAATAACATATATCAACCTCATTATACCTCCACATCACTAAATAAGTAAAGAAAGATCTGGTACATCACTAAATTTCATTTCAAAGAAGCAATTTATGCTCCTTTTTCGCGGTCAGTTGGAAGATCTCAAAATACTCTTCTTTGCAAGAGAACTCTAACACAAGAGACCGTGGATGACCATGGTACAGAGGCTATGGTACTACCGAGGACTAGAGAAGGTGCTTACCATAGCTAAAGTCTTCTATCCTCACCAAGAGGAAAGTAGCAACTGAATAATTACAGAGAAGTAGTTAACCCCTTAGGTGAAGAAGAATTGTTTGGTAATCTCAGTGATGTCAGGTGTATGAAGAAAGAGGAGAATCTGTAAAGAATAGGCCACATTCGGTATATGTGTCGGCAAAGAGAAAGTGAACCGTAACCAGAGAAGGATCCAATGTATAACTGTCTGGCCAGTCAAAGGACCTCATAACTCTCTAGCGGTAGTATCTCAACGGTATTACATCTGAAACACGCATAATACTCAGAAATCAAACAAGGGGAATAACAAACCTTGGCAAATAGCCCGAGAACATCCTTCTGTTACACTACATTATGAATAATATTTCTCTACAAGTCACCAGAGAACCATATGGTGATATATTCACAAGATGGAGGAGGAGGAGGAGGAGGAGGAGGAGGAGGAGGAAGATAGATAGATATAGCGGAGAGGGAAGAAAAGGTTTCGGGCTGACCGTGAGAGAAGAGGGCACCTTTAATCTCAGCCGTAGCTCACCAGGTCATCCACTGTCGCGTCCCACATATTACGATTAAGTTATATATTATCATCTGGTTCTTACTATTATAAAGGGGATCTTTTTCCCTTCAGACGTTAGCCGGGATGAACGGAAGGGAGACAGACCTTTAATTAAACGCCATAATAGAAAGCATACAGTATATTAATCAAGGAAACGTTTAGATGAAAAGTACATTCTAGAACGTTTACATGAAAAGTATATTGCAAGGGGAATTTCTATCACGAGTGAGATTGCTTCAAACGAGAGAGAGAGAGAGAGAGAGAGAGAGAGAGAGAGAGAGAGAGTATCAATTCTTAAAAAGTTTACTTGAAGTGTATACATCAAGGAAAATTTCAGTCGCGAGTGAGGTGGTTTCAAACCATATACTGTACACACACACAGAGAGAGAGAGAGAGAGAGAGAGAGAGAGAGAGAGTATATCAATTCTTAAAAAGTGTACTTGAAGTGTATACATCAAGGAAAATTTCAGTAGCGAGTGAGGTGGTTTCAAACCATATACTGTACAGAGAGAGAGAGAGAGAGAGAGAGAGAGAGAGAGAGAGAGTATATCAATTCTTAAAAAGTTTACTTGAAATGCATACATCAAGAAAAATTTCATTCGCGAGTGAAGTGGTTTTAAACCATATACTGTACAGAGAGAGAGAGAGAGAGAGAGAGAGAGAGAGAGAGTATATCAATTCTTAAAAAGTTTACTTGAAATGTATACATCAAGGAAAATTTCAGTCGCGAGTGAGGTGGTTTCAAACCATATACTGTACAGAGAGAGAGAGAGAGAGAGAGAGAGAGAGAGAGAGAGAGAGAGAGAGAAATTATCTTTCTTCCTTTCCGTCAAAGATCGAGATAACAACTGCAAGTCCAATTAACGTCAAAGTCTTCTGGCGTGTGACAACCTAATAATACGAACGTCTTCAAAAATGGATATTCCTTTTCTGGTTCCTGTCGACTTCTTGCAATAATAATGCCAGCGGTTCGGGTTGCATAAGGGCGGCTGTAGTTTGGCCAATTTTTGGCATTTAGATTGTAGGGGACCCCTAATATTTAAAGAACCAGTTAATGTCTATTTTAATATTGTTACTGTTCTTCAAACATTTCATTTATCCTTGTTTCCTTTCCTCACTGGGCTATTTTCCATGTTGGAGCACCTGGGATTATAGCATCCTGCTTTTCTGCTTTTCCAACTAGGGTTTAAGTTTGGCAAGTAGTAGTAGTAGTAGTAGTAGTAGTAGTAGTAGTAGTAGTAGTAGTAGTAGTAGTAGTAGTGGTAGTAGTAATAATAATAATAATAATAATAATGAAAGAATTAATCTTTTCATGAATTATTCCATGAAACTTGATTAGCTTAAATTTCATGGACTTTCTATATAGAATGACAGATACATTTATGGACATCAATAAATAATTCATCGATTAAGTAATCTAGAACCATTTCATATATTGATGCAACCATCGAGTCGAGAAAATCTAAGACATAAAACTTTTTCTAGTTTGCAAATCGATTAATTTTGGGAGTTGAATAGCTTCAAAAACCAGAAGTGGAAATTACACAAGAATGTCTAAAAGAAAATCAGTTGAATTTCAATAACCACTGATATTGGGAAAGAGTTTCAAAGGTTTCTTAGGGTTTTTTTTTTTAAGCCAAAAAGGAATTCACTTTCCAGTTTTCTAAAACGTTAAAAG
>NC_090755.1:82462708-82465208 GCF_036898095.1 Palaemon carinicauda
GCTCAAGTCCCACTGATTACCGCCCAATTTCCATAACTCCCATATTATCTAAAGTTTTTGGGCGTCTTCTGGCAAAACGTCTTGATAGGTTTGCTGAAAGTAATCATCTATTCCCTAGTTTGCAATTTGGTTTTCGCAAAGGCCTTGGAGCATGTGATGCCCTTCTTAGAATCTCCAATGCTGTACAGAAATCCCTTGATTGTGGTCAGGAAGTTCGTATGATTGGCCTTGATTTTAGTGCTGCCTTTGACCGTGTTAATCATGAGGACCTTATTTTCAAACTCAAACAGTTAGGAGTGGGTGGGTCGTTTCTTAGCATTATTATTGATTTTTTAAGTAATAGATCTCAAAGAGTTGTTGTTGATGAGCACCACAGGGTAGTGTTCTTGGCCCATTACTTTTCATACTATATACACATGACATGTGGTTTGGCCTAGAAAACAAGCTTGTTGCATATGGAGATGATGCTACTCTTTGCATCAATTCCATCCCCTGAATGTAGATCTAGGGTTGGTGAATCCCTTAATAGAGATTTAGCTAGAATTAGTGCATGATGCAAATTATGGGGTATGAAGTTGAATCCTAACAAAACTCAAAATATGATTGTAAGTAGGTCAAGGACGGTGGCTCCTCAACATCCGGATCTCAGTATTGATAATGTTTCTTTAAATTTGTATGACTTTTAAAATTTTAGGTTTGATTCGCGACAGCAAATTTACTTTTGGGAAACACTTTAGGTCTATGTCTTCTTCAATTGCACAAAAAATTGGCTTATTGAGAAAGTCTTTTAAGATTTTCGGTGATCAATCTATTCTGAAGAAGTGTTTTAATTCTTTCATTCTACCTTGTTTTGAGTATTGTTCTCTTGTCGGGTGTTCAGCTGCTGATTCTCATCTTAATTTGTTGGACAGAAACTTACGGTCTATTAAATTTCTTATTCCTGATCTAGATATTAATCTTTGGCACCGTCGTTCAATTAGTTCATTATGCATGTTGCATAAGATTTTTCATAACTCTGACCATCCTTTACATTTAGATCTCCCTGGACAATTCTATCCTGTTCGTAATACTAGGCAGGCAGTTAATTTTAATAGCCAGGCCTTCTCCATCATGAGGCTCAATACTACACAGTACTTTAGAAGTTTTATTCCAGCTGTTACCAAGTTATGGAATGATCTTCCTAATCGGGTGGTTGAATCAGTAGAACTCCAAAAGTTCAAAGTTGGAGCAAATGTTTTTATGTTGACCAGGCTGACATGAGTCTTTTTATAGTTTATATATGACATACCTGTTTTTAACGTTGTTAATAGTTTATATAGGACATATCTGTTTTGACGTTGTTACTGTTTTAGAATGATTTAAGCTTAACTTGTTCTCATCATTTATTAATTTCATTATTTCCTTTCCTCACTGGGCTATTTTTCCCTATTGGAGCCCTTGGGCTTATAGCATCTTGCTTTTCCCAAATAGAGTTGTAGCTTGGCTAATAATAATAATAATAATAATAATAATAATAATAATAATAACAATAATAATAATAATTTCGTCAGGGTTGAGTTACAAAGAAATAATTATGCTTACATAATAGCAGTGCCTTGTGGTGCACTGTGTGTGTGTGTGTGTGTGTGTGTGTGTGTGTGTGTGTGTGTGTGTGTGTGTGTTTCAACTATTGATGGAGATAAAGAAAAAAAAATATTGTATTTTTGGATCTATAAAGGGGGTGGGGATCATAATTTTCAAATAAAAGTTAATTTCAGGTCTGATGTGTAAAAATAAGCCCCATATTGGTATGAAGGTACTTCGAACCTCTTCACTCGTAAACTTGTAAATTCATAAAGGCAGAGAGCAAATAAAACATTCAACGAGTTTTTCTAGACCCATCATAACTTTCCATAGCAATGGGGGGCTACTTGGTCGTGTACGGAGAGAGCAAAACCAATTATAGAAAACCCCAGAGAAAATAGTTTTTAGATAATGTTTAATAAATATGGGATATGGAAATGGCTTTCAAAAGATTCTTTTTCTTTTTTATGACTTTTTGAGAGAGAGAGAGAGAGAGAGAGAGAGAGAGAGAGAGAGAGAGAGAGAGAGAGAGAGAGAGAGAGAGAGAGAGAGAGAGAGAATGTTAATTATCAAGCATCATAACATCCATGGTCATTGATGCCGATTGGAGATGCTTAATGAATTAATAACATGATTAAAAAATTTTAAAAATTAATAAATAACTTAACAATGATTAATAATCTATCACATATTACTTAGTATATCCTAACAAGCCCAAATATGACCCCAATATGCTACGCAAAGTATGTTATTGATGCTGATTGGAGATCCTTAATGAAGAATTTATAACAAAACAAAAAAAATTAACAAATAACTTAATGATTAATAACATATCACATATTACTTAGTATATCCTAACACGCTCAAATATGACCCCAATATGCTATGGAAAGTCCTCTGTTATCCCCAGAAGTTCCTCAACTTCGAGCCCTTTTAT
>NC_090755.1:82467708-82477708 GCF_036898095.1 Palaemon carinicauda
TTTTAGATAGAGGGATAATGTGCAACCTTTCTGGCTTTCACTTATCTAGACTGCGAAGGGTAAGATATGACATTTGGTCCTGGAACCCTGGAACATGGTGTTTACTCAAGTTACCTTGAAGAGGCAGCTTTCAGCACATTATTGTCTTTGGCAGCAGCTTAAGGGGGGAAAGTCTTACACATAACGTCTATTACTTGATAATTGCGTAGTATGGGAGTGACTATCAATGTTTTATTGCATATACATGAGTAAAATAAGAACCCGAAGTCGGAAAGAGAAAATGTTACCAGATACCGATAGCCAATAGACAGTAGTCTGAATAATATATTCCAGCAGTGTATAATAACTGACAACCATTAACGTTATTATGAGTATGATAAATATTAAAAGTTTGTTTCTTTTAGTATTTTGCCTAAGAATAATATAATTGTTTCTAATGGGGGTCTGGGGTGCTGACGTCGCGGATTGGCAATACTTGCCTCCGCTTAGCTTGTGTTGTGATTGGCTGTAATTTTGTCCCAGGACAAACCCTTCCAGACTTCGCTTATATACAAGCCGGGTCAGGATCATTACTCCATATAATTAGAGCAAACAACCTGATACTAATGAAGAAAAAGATATTACTAGTTCATCCTACACAGCAAAACAAATGTTATCAAAAAACAAATGTCAGGTATTACTAGTTTATCCTATACAGCAAAACAAATGTTATCAAAAAACAAATGTCAGGTATTACTAGTTCATCCTATACAGCAAAGCAAATGTTATCAAAAAATAAGTGTTGTCAGGTATCACTTGTTCATCCTATACAGCAAAACAAATGTTATCAAAAAACAAATGTTGTCAGGTATGACTAGTTCATCCTATACAGCAAAACAAATGTTATCAAAAATCAAATTTCCAAAAAATAAATGTCAAAAACAACTATCTTCATTCAATAGCAAAGTGAAATTAACAACCTTTTAAGTCTCGAGTGACGTCATGCCACCTCCAAATGAGACAATTCCTCTAATGATGTGTGTGTGCCACAGGATTATAAGCGGAATAACATACGATAAAAGCGGAAGAGACGCCCCCCGAGAACTCCCACATCCCCTTTGAACTGTTTCTGCTTCCTCCGTTGCTTAATGTGTCGCATTTGACACCCACGAACCACGTCTTTCTTTTCACCCGCGACATGAAGAGTATAAAAGGAAAAATTCAGAATGCACAATGGCTGTCCATTGTCGAGTGCACTAAGCAGCGTTCAGAAACACATGCTGTAAGCACCTGAGCTCAAAGTTTCTCTCTCTCTCTCTCTCTCTCTCTCTCTCTCTCTCTCTCTCTCTCTCTCAACACATGCTGTAAGCACCTGAGCTCAAAGTTGCTCTCTCTCTCTCTATCCTCTCTCTCTCTCTCTCTCTCTCTCTCTCTCTCTCTCTCTCAACACATGCTGTAAGCACCTGAGCTCAAAGTTTCTCTCTCTCTCTCTCCTCTCTCTCTCTCTCTCTCTCTCTCTCTCTCAACACATGCTGTAAGCACCTGAGCTCAAAGTCTCTCTCTCTCTCTCTCTCTCTCTCTCTCTCTCGCTGTTTTGTGTAGCAACAATAAAACCTTTTTTTTTTTTTCAAATCGAGGGAAAACAATGTTGTGCATTAATCATCCGGTCGACAAACAACACCAGGCTGACCGTAAAGATGAAGTGCAGGTGCAACTCTGTGTATTTCCATAATGCATTATATCTGACTTAAGGTTTCTTTCGGCACAGTGTTTGTAAACAACTGTCTCGCCAAATGACGCAGTTGGGCTTCAATTGACATAAGCATAAACAAGTATGATTGTTATAAAATCTTTTGATGAAGATACAAGGTCTGAAAATATGACGTCTAAAAAATGAATATGAAAGCAATCGAAGTGTTCAAACCTACACTGACGCTGACAGCCTCCACGTGATATCCAGTAGGTTAAGAATATCTCAGGCCTTTGCCATACATCTATAATGCGAAAATATTAACGAAATAAAAGACAACAATAATTTTGTCTTCCTTCCTAACGAAAACATGTTCAATTTGAGTCTCATTTTCTCCACTTTCATATGTTACCAGATGACCTCCTTAGTAAAACAGCATACTCAAGACTACCAGATTCGTAAATTCTGCAAATTCTAACAATCTTCACCTTCCTAGATTCCAAATCCTCTTCCTCCGTGTATTCCTTCAAATTCATCAGAGCTCTCACTTACACGAGCATTCGTGTCTCCGGGTAACACTAAAAGTTCACTTATTGGAACACTTTCCTTACGTTTCGACACAAATGGCATTTTTTTCTAAAAAGGTTTATGAAGATTTATACCTGGTGTTTATGCCTGTATTTACGGATTGGTTGATCTATTGTTTACCCAATACCTTATTTCTGACATGGCAAAATGTAAACTCATTACTGTCCTGAAATAGGTATATGAGAGAGTGTCATTGTCGCTTATAATCTCAAAATATGACTCATTAAAAGTGGAAAATTAACCAAACTGTCCCGGATAGCTTGCTCAACCTTGGGATAGATTATTTATACTCACATTTGCCTAACAACATGTTTATAGATTATTCAATTTAAAAAAAAGAAAAAAAAATTTGAATCATTTATTTTACTAGATCTGTGTCCTCTCCTTTCAAATCACAGTAGACTTGAATCAAATCCCAAATAACACTGAAAACAGTTACAACGTGTGAAAACAAAGGGCTTAGCAAAAGGATTTTACTTGCTAAGCTACAACACTAGTTGGAAAAGCAGGCTACTATAAGCCCTGAGGCAACAACACGGAAAATAGCCCAGCGAGGAAAGGAAGCAAAGGAAAAAACATTTTAAGAACAGTAACAACATTAAAATAAATATTTCATATATGAACTATAAAAACTCGAATAAAACCAGAGGAAGAGAAATAAGATAAAATAGTGTGCCCGAGTGTACCCTCAAACAAGAAAACTCTACCCAAGACAGAGGAAGAAAATGGTACAAAGGCTATGGCACTACCCAACACTGGAGAACAACGGTTTGATTTTAGAGTGTCCTCCTAGAAGAGCTGCTTACCGTAGCTAAACAGTCTCTTCTACTCTTACCAAGAAGAAAGTGGCCGCTGAACAATTCCAGTGCAGTAGTTAACCCCTTGAGTGAAGAAGAATTGTTTGGTAATCTCAGTGTTGTCAGGTGTATAAGGACAAAGGAGATTCTGTAAAGAACAGGCCGACTATTCGGGGTATGTGTAGGAAAAGGGAAAATGAACCGTACCAGAGAGAAGGATCCAATTTAGTACTGTCTGGCCAGACAGAGGACCTTCAAGACTGTCGTGGTGGTGGAGGACTAGGCAATATATTAACGATAAATTTGTTTACCAACCTTTTTATATTGTAATACTCCTATGTTCCACATATAGTGATAAAAAAGTGGTAACAAATTCAATTAAGGGTTAGAATAATTATATAACTGCTTGATGACTATGACCTTTTTCATTATATGATAATCATTCAGACTACATCAAATAAAAATTCTTCGAAACTCAGGTTATAATAAAGTTTTTTTTTTCATATTAGAGAAAAATACTTAAATGTCGATTTGAAAACTAACAAGAATCAACACAATTGTTCTGAAAGAAACGAGAAGGTATAATTATACTCTTAATTAAATAACCTAAGAGAGAAGTGTACACGTTCTCGCCAAGCCTTACCACTTCAAAGGCGATATCACGAGTCAGTAATGGTAACAACAATGAATTCATCTATGACCGTCACCTTAAGTTGGGTTTTTTATGTTTTCGGGGGAAGACTATTGCCCATCTTGTTCGTCCTCAATATAACTCAGATAAGTACAGTAAAGGTTTAAAGGTTTAAAGACAGCTCATGAATGGTAGAGGCAAGGGACAATGACAATGCCCTAGCTGGCAGGCCAATGCCAGACTGACCATATATACTTATGATGAACACCCGAGCCCCTTCTCCATCCAATCTAGGGCCAGGGAGGGCAAAGCAATGGCTGCTGATGACTCAGCAGATAGAACTATAGGCTCCCCAACACCCCCCCCCCCCCTCTAGGTTACAGACGATTAAGAAACTATCGAGTTTGAGCGGTACTCTATCTCCTGTCCAACAGAACGCCAAGCAGGGACATTTTTAATAGGCCACCACACCCATGAAATTACTGAAATGTCCGTTTCCCAACACCATCTTCAATTTTAGCATAGGTTGGGCCTGTAGCATGCATGCTACAATCTTCTGTAGCCAAATTACGGAATATTCTGAATTGATTCATAACAAAATAACGATCTATTATTCATAAACTTACACAAGGTATACAGTAGATACTACAAAGTTAATTGGTTGTTTTAATGAGAACAGATTAGTCCCAAAAGCACGAACAAAAAATGCCATTTTACAGTATCGAACAACTAAACCGTCTGATACGCACCTTTGGCACCATTACTTGATAATAATCCTTAAGACACGACTTCAGGTGTGCCATCTCAATCATAAGGCTCAATACTACACAGTATTCTGGAAGATTTATTCCATCTATGACCAGATTGTGGAATGATCTTCCTAAACAAGCCGTTTAATCGGTGGAAATTCAGAATTTTCTAATTGAGAGATCTATTTTGATTAAAATATTTTATATCAATTATACGTTAGTTCTCATGATGTTTATTTCCTTTCCTCACTGGGATATTTTTCTCTGTTGCAACCCTTACGTTTATAGCAACCTGCTTTTCCAACTAGAGTTGTAAGCTTGACTATTAACAATTATAATAATAAGACAATTTCTCTGAAACGGCGATTTCCTATTATTATTATTATTACTTGCTAAGCTACAACCCTAGTTGGAAAAGCAGGATGCTATAAGCCCAGGGGCTCCAACAGGGAAAATAGCCCACCGAGGAAAAGAAAGGAAAAATAAAATACTTTAAGAATAGTAATTACAAGGGTTCCAACAGGGAAAATAGCCCAGTGAGGAAAAAAAAAGAAAAAGAAAATACTTTAAGAACAGTAATTACAGTCATTATCATGAATTATGTCACTCACCAAGTACACGCTACTTTCCTGGCAAGTCACATTTTGTGTCTGTCCCCGTGCGCCCATTAAGAAAAGCTTTATCAGCTTCAGATTCCACGTTGGGCTTCCCTTTCGTAATCTTCTGGTCGGCTGAATATTACGACGACAAGGCCTTTTCCATGGTGGTCTGAAGCCATATTCGGCGAGTAATTTCTCAGTTATGGCATTTCCGTGTACACACTTTCAACGTGGATAACACTGCCCTACTTAAACACAACAACTTAGATGTGTGAGTGCTCGCAGGTAAACAAAGAAGATGCAGATTCAGAGTAATATGCACTCGTTAAATTCTTTAAAATAAAGTTGTTTTTTTCGAAAAACATATTGCGGAGTTTCTCAGATTAACTACAGTTTATGAAAACATAAAAACAAAAGTAACAGTGCGTATCAAATTTTCCTTTTTTGGTCTTCAGATAAGAAAAAATGCTATCAAAATAATAACAGGAAATGTAAATTGAATATTACAGTAGTTTTATCGATGTCCATCACAATAATACTTGTTCGGAATGACAACCCAATAATTGCAAAATGACACATGAAACTACGCAATCCTATCCTTAGGCATCAAGAGCTAGGATGAGAAAGTTATGGTTTAAAGGACACTCGCGAATGGCAGAGGCAAGGGACAGTGCCATAGAGATTGACCATATACACATATGATCAGCGCACAAGCCCCTTCTCCACCCAAGCTAGGACCAAAGAGGGCCAGGCAATGGCTGCTGATGACTCGGCAGCTAGACCTACAGGGTTCCCCAAACTTGCCATCCTTAGCTTACAAGGATGATGAGGTTGCAGCGACCAAAGGAACTAACGAGTTTGAGCGGGACTCGAACTCCACCCTGGCGTTCATCAGTCAGGGACGTTACCGCATCGGCCACCACAACTTACAAAGATATACACAAATTGACATCAACTAAAATCCTATTTCAAATAAACGAAAAGCCAAATTCCCAAAACAAAAATAGGCTGTCCCTAAAATTGTAGCGATCAAAAAAGAAAGTAAAGATATATGTCAAGCAGTGTGAGATACCATCAGATTTGTTTGTTTCCCTTTCCTTCTTTTGCGGAAGACAAACTCTATTTAAGACATCCTGCCAGTTTCTTTTCCATCCTCAAATACCAAGAAAAAAAAACAATAAAAAACAAGATTTCATATACTGGATAGCGTATACCAAAGCAAAACAAGGAAGACCAGTCAAAATCCTATCAAGGATAATCTTATGGAACACTCAGTTGGAAACAAGAACGAAAAGGGAAGAAAAAGAGAAGCGAAGAGAGAGGGAAGGAAGATAAGAAAGAAAAGTGAGAGAGAGAGAGAAAGAGAGAGAGAGAGAGAGAGAGAGAGAGAGAGAGAGAGAGAGAGAGAGAGAGAGAGAGAGAGAATATCAAATTCTTTATGGGGGAAAATATAAACTTAAAAATTTAAATCAGAAGGAACGAAAAATCTATATATTTAGCGTTAGAATTTAATCGGAGAAGTCTACGGAACATTCGAATGCATTTCAAACACTAATAAAACTTTTTTCATAGTTCAACAATAAATTATACAAATGCAGAGGCTCGTTTATTATGGTAATACGATTAAACATTCAAGTTGTTATTATTCATCAAAGAGATCCTAGAACGTGCATAACGATTACAATATTGAAGAATGAATGAATGATTTTGGGGTTTTCTGACGTAAATATTTGTTATACATAATATATATATATATATATATATATATACACATATACATATAAACATATACATATATACATACACACACACACACACACACACATATATATATATATATATATATATACACACTATAAAGGCAATTAAATTTAAAACAATAAAAGCAAACATCAGTACATAAAATTAAAAAGCTTTCAGAAGACCTGTTCCTGAAATAAATCTCAAAATGCCACTTCTATAGTACAACACATCCTACCCAAGAATCTTGGTAAGGATGAACCTGCCATCCCCACCTCGATCCTCAAACAGATATCTATTTCTTAGGTACTCAAGAGAGGGACATTCGATCAATAAAAGCCTCACAGTCAGGGGTAACAACCGGTCAGTGTTGGGTAGTTATCAGAAAATCATATGTCAACTGGGTGTGCCCAATGCTAGCCGACAAAGAGTAGTTCTCCCACTTTTGGGGCATTACCTCCAAGGAGATATTACACTGGCTATCTCTCTCTATCCTATTTCCATCAAGGGTGTCCCAATGTTGTTTCCAAATTTCATAAAAACAACCCTTTATGCTTGCTAAAACATCATTACAAGGGAAGGGCTATCTTCCCCACTCTAAAAAAACTAAACTAAAGGGTTACTGGAATTAAAAACTTCTAAAATGTGTAAGACACTTCTTGCATCGCTAGATATTGTAAAACTGTCCTTCTCCTTTAACGCTATGTTTTTATTAGCAGCCAGTATACCATATACTGTAGTTCGGTAGTAAAAATAGACGACGCTAGGAAAGTACACCGCTACAATTTGCGGCAGTGCTATATACTCTAAATCCAACGTCAACATCGGATTTGGAGCCATCAATAGAGACAAAAAGCGACGCACTATATTCTTGTTGTTCCATAAAAACAGACCGAGCTTCTAAGTCAACCATGTTCTTATTGATACCAATAAAATGTGTAGAGAAAGATATCTTAGGTAATTTACTTTATTTCTAGCTATATCAACCCTCTTTATTCATGTTTCTCCCAAAAACCTTGAGGTAGAGGAGATTTTGGGTGCAACTCATAATACAAAGAATGCTCTACAAGGCTGTATCAGTTTGAAGGCTAGAGAATGAGGAAGTCTTTGCAACCTAAACCAATGTCAAACAATAGCAGAATTAAATAGAGGTCTCAAGTAATTCTCCAGCATCAGCAAGGAGGCTTGGGATGGGTGAAGTTCTAGAAGCTCCTGATGCCAATCTAATACCAGCATAAAATATAAAATCTTTATTCAGCTTGGGGTGGTTGGGAAGTATATTTCACACCAATAGCAAATGTTTGAAAATAAAATGAGGCTTTGAACATTTCTAAAATAATTTTATGGGCTGCCCAACATGATGTGTGGGACAGAATTATTTTTCAAATCTTCAGAGCCTCAAGAAATTTTACTTTTAAGGCTTTCAAATGATGAACCCACACCAACCTGTAATCAAATGTCAGACCTAAAATCCTGGCTTCATATATGGGATCCGTTGCCCTTTGAAGTACAGTGTGACCACAAGAATTCCTCGCACACCAACTCTGAGGAAGCGCGCCTGTCACAACCTTAATGCGCTGCGAATTCCTGTGTGGAGATCCACCCACCAACCCAGCCATCTTTCCCTTATAGTATATGTAGAGAAGTGTACTGGAAATTCCTGTGTCCACCTGCACATATCTGGGTTTGGATTTACTCACTGAATGCGACAAAAATGGACAACAGTTTTGCTTGTTGAAAACTTGAATCCATTCATATCAGCCCATTGAATAATTTTCTCAATTGAGAGTTGCACTTTTCTCTAAGCCATTTCCATTCTAGCTCCAGCAAATGATACGGAAAGATCATCCCACAAAGAGTGTTGCAAGATTATGCGTGTAATGAAGTGCGGCAGCCAGTGTCCTTAGACTTCAGCTCCAGACTACCTTCCGTCCAGTCATTGCTCAAGTGCTTTGGACGTATTCATCTGACCGCCATGTCCGTCATCTGAGCCGATCTTAACCAAACAGGAATGGTATTGTTGATCATATTACAGTATTATGAAACTTTAACAAGAGCCTAACAGCAGTACAGATAATAACCTTGAATCAAGTTAGAACTTAATTAATCTTCCAAGACGAGGACTCAAACTGAGACTTCGTGAAGGTACTATAATCACCACGCTATTATGAAGAATATTAAAGTGCGAGGGGCCAAAGGGATGGTCAACCCTAATAGCTTTTCTCCAGCCTAATTTGAAGGGATAAAAACCACCTAGTTCCGACATTTGTGAATGAGTGACGAATCCCTTACACTACCAAAAATATATCTCCACATAGTATGTTTCAAGACAGCTAAGCAGAGAATATGCATCTTACTAATTCCATAAGCAAGAGTGAACTCAAATAAATTTAGATTTTCCCTGAAAATAATTAACAATCATAGAGCGGAATCAATACCTCGAATGTGCCAAATATCAAAGAATTCAACTATTTTTGAAGAAAAAATTGCAACAGAGAAATTTACTTTATCCCGATGCAGTTTTGTACCGGATGCAGATAAGGATTTAAAAAATACATATAAAATACACTAGGTTAGATTAACACCAAAATGATTTACCATGTTAACTTAATGAGCTAATGAGGCAAATGGTAATTCATTATAATTTTTCAGGAGACTAAAAAATTATTCTGAAGTAGAAATTTTCTCTGACAATGCTTCTAACATATAGCTGTGCGATACATTTTATATATATATATATATAATATAATATATATATATATATATATATATATATTACTACTTGCTAAGCTACAACTCTAGTTGGAAAAGAAGATGCTGTAAGCCCAGGGGCCCCAACAGGGAAAATAACTCAGTGAGGAAAGGAAAAAAAGGAAAAATTAAATATTTTAAGAATAGCAACATTAAAATATTTCCTATATAAACTATAAAAATTATAACAAAACATATATATATATATATATATACATAAATAATTTATATATAAAAATATATATACATATATACTGTATATATATTTATCAATATATAAATATATGAAATATATATATATATATATATATATATATATTAATATATACATTATACTGTATATATGTATATACACATATATACAGTATATATATATATATATATACAGTACATATATATATATATATATATATATACATATATACAGTATATACATATACTATATATATATATATAACATACATATATACTGTATG
>NC_090755.1:82480208-82482708 GCF_036898095.1 Palaemon carinicauda
ACGTTATCATTATCATCCTCTCCTCCTACGCCTATTGACGCAAAGGGCCTCGGCTAGATTTCGCCGGTCGTCTCTATCTTGAGCTATTAATTCAACACTTCTCCATTCATCACCTACTTCGCGCTTCATAGTCCTCAGCCATGTAGGCCTGAGTCTTACAACTCTTCTTACGTTATGGATGATGAAATTGAATCAGATTAGCCATAAATATCTTGTACTTAATACTGTAAATAAAGCCCTCTCGGACTATACCATAAGCCTCTTGACGCCAAGGGCAGCTAAGTTTCTAACCTTTGAGCACCAAGCGATTTCGGGAACCGAGAAAATATTAATTTTCTTTTAAAAGCGCTCTAGCTCTCAAATTGCTACTCTACTAGCTCAATTTGGTCTGCTTTTTAGAAATTGATTAAACTATATATTATAACCATAGGTATTACATAAAAAATATCTAATAGCTTTAGTAATGCAGAGCAAAAAATTAAATTGAGTAAATTTTTTCACTTAATTCAATTGAGCACACAAACTATTATGGATAAAAGATTGAATTAATTTTGCCCTTTGGGCGAATAAAAATTTTCTTTCAATTATTGCTTCATTTCATAAATCATGCATAGTTCCTTTACCTCTAAAATATAAATGAAAACTGTTTAAAATATTTTAGTTAATATAACCGGAATCAAGTAAAATAATTTTATTCAAGTACTTATGGTACTTCATTTGTCTCAATTTAAATAAAAACTGCATTTTACTCTACACTTCTACAGTAATCATATATCTCCTAGACACATAAAATATCAAGACAAAATAGTATAAGTGAATCAATAATGAAAATTTTTAGTTTTAAGGTAGTGATGATCATAACACGATAATTGAAAAAAAAAAAATAATAATAATTTTGTAACATTTAACTGAACAAATAAACTTTCTATTGATAATCTTTTCCTTATTTGGTAAATATATAAACGAAAATAACAACAAAATGAAAAATTATTTTCCTGTTTGGTCAAAATTTACCGTAAGATTACGTATTCATTTTTAAGTTCATTAGCACGGCTGCGATGAACTGCTTTCTTTAGAATGTCTATTTTGTTGTCATTTTACGGCTAAGTAAATACATAATTACATTTAATGCAAGAGGAACGTATCATTGCACTAATCAAAGTTAGTGGCGTCAAGAACTGCTTATAATTATGGTAATATCATTATACTTAGGATGGTAACCCACTATACCATAGAAAAGAAAAGGCTACATAGTGAACTAAATCATTATAGTATTCAAGTTCCCATCAATAAATAAAATATCTGTCACGTATTCATGGATGAGGATTACAAATTAATGGAGCACATTCGGGAAATAATATGCAATACCAATTCTTCAAACGTGTACGGTTTACTCGCCTCATATGCATTCTATATAAAGAGAAAAGTTAATGACTTCAGAAATACTAACAAAAAGGATAGCTTTACATTATCAAATACAGTCACTGAATCACAGTAGAAACAAACTTATGAATAGTAAAAGGGGAGAATTACCCTTGAGAAAAAAGGCATACCAGATAAATCACTTTATTCAATGATTTCGAAACACGCATCAAACCCTAGTTAATTTCGAATCCTTTAGAAACCAAAGCCCCATTTCTAAATTATTCTAACAAGTTTATGTTTACAGAAGACCAACTGTCGAAATTATAAAAAAATTCTTGGCCTATGAAAACATGAAAATGGTAATTTGCAGGAGTCAAGCCCTCAAGTCAGAGAGAGAGAGAGAGAGAGAGAGAGAGAGAGAGAGAGAGAGAGAGAATCACTAGTTACGATATCTAACATGCCTGCCATAAAACAGTAAACGACATATAAAACCTCTATATAACTATTATCATTATTACAAAATAAGCTACAACCCTACTTGGAAAAGCAAAATGGTATAAGCCGCCCAAGGGTTCCAACAGGGGAAAAACAGCCCAGAGAGAGAGAGAGAGAGAGAGAGAGAGAGAGAGAGAGAGAGAGAGATCACTAGTTACGATAACTAACATGGCCTACCATAAAACAGTAAACGACATATAAAAAGCTCTATATAACTATTATCATTATTACAAAATAAGCTACAACCCTACTTGGAAAAGCAAAATGGTATAAGTTCCCCAAGGGTTCCAACAGGGGAAAAACAGCCCAGAGAGAGAGAGAGAGAGAGAGAGAGAGAGAGAGAGAGAGAGAATGTGTGTGTGTACCCTTGCTATAGTATAACTTAATTAACGCTGAGATCCGCATGCAAGGCTACGTCAAAAATTTCCTCCCCATTTCCCACGTGGATATTTTTCCCACACGCCTTAACCAACTCGATGAAGTTTTCGAATTTAGGCGATGGACTACGGGATCAAAAGATTACGAACCTATTTGGGGCATATTTCTCTCTTCCCAACTTCCATCATTAAGGGACGAAATCTCACGACAAGCAAAGAGAAAAAAAAAAGTTTTGAGGCCACAAAGCTGTAAGTTCGTGCTT
>NC_090755.1:82487708-82492708 GCF_036898095.1 Palaemon carinicauda
GACACCTGTATTGACTTTCCAAATACGTTCGTATTCACCCGAGGTGCTGAAGCAACATTAGGTGAATATTTGCACTATAAACCAGAAATAAAAACCCATAATGGAAGATAAATACTTCATTAAACATAAAAGGGACCTGGTTCGGGGAGGTAGAGTTTCAAGCGATGACTCTTTTTTTTTTAACCATCTCATTTTTAGGAGAAGTATAATAGTACAAAATTAAAACTTCAATTTGCACAGTTTTTTCTATGCTAGATAATTAAAACATCATAATTTATAGGAAAAGTACAACACAAAATGGAACATTAAAAGAGTAATTTACATACATGGGATTAAAATTAAAACATAAAAACCAACAATAGTAAAACTATATATGTGCCTTCAATGCGTTAAAATGTTCTCTAAATTCAAACAAGAGTATAAATACAGTAGCGTGTCCTGTTGAAAGTTAACCACGTTAAGCCTTTTATTTCTAACCTGATATTCCATATCACATGTTTCAAATTATGTAGAAAAAGGTTGATAAGTTCGACATAACTGTTGGTCAGCGACAGAGTGAACAAATTTTGGAATCAGAAAACGTCCAGTGTGAAAAGGCTGTTTTTAGATAAGAATTGATTGGCGAAAATCAAAAATGACCGCAGAAACTGGTAAAAGTTTGTGTAAGATTATGAGGATAATGGAAAACGGGAAGCAGAGGCAATGTAAGCTGATATGGAATGAAGAATAACAAAAGATATTTGAGAAAAATGATGGTGGGATGAGAGAAGAACTCCAGTCAGAAAATTGGTGAAGCATAGGACGTTGTATGGTGAAAAAACAAATGCTAACGAAGGTATCTTCATCTATGAAAATCATTGGCTGGAGAAGGGCACTCCAAAATCAAACCATTGTTCCTTAGTCTTGGTTAGTGCCATAGCCTCTGTACCATGGTCTTCCACTGTCTTGGGTTAGAGTTCTCGGGCACACTATACTATCTTATTTCTCTTTCTCTTGTTTTGTTAAAGTTCTTATAGTTTATATACTGTAGGAGATATTTGTTTTAATGTTACTGTTCTTAAAATATTTTGATTTTTCATGTTTCCTTTCCTCACTGGGATATTTTCCCCGTTGGAGCAACTGCTCTTATATTATCCTGCTTTTCTAACTAGGGTTGTAGGTTAGTAATTAATAAAATTATTAACAATAATAATAATAATAATAATAATAATAATAATAAATAATAATAATATAATAATAATTGTCGATCCAACACGACGAACGAAGAGAGAGTTTATTGAACAAAACAAAAAAGAAAGAAAATATGGTTACAGCTCTCAAGATACTCTACAGTATTCCTATAACACATGTGGATGAAGAGGGCATACACGGGAAATAAATGTCGAGGAATTAAATAATCGAAAGATTAGCACACTGTAGGTTAAAATATGAATTATATAACTTTTGAGAACATAAAAAGATAGATTCATAAAGGTATAAAGTAGGAAGAGTTTATGAAATGAACAAGACAACGCAGAAAATACGGATTGACTTGTGATTGAGATAGTGAATCTTTACGAACTTGACCAGAACGCAAATTAAATACGAACAAGCTTTAATCATCATCATCATCATCAAATCATCATCATTATTATTATTATTATTATTATTATTATTATTATTAGCTAAGCTACAACTCTAGTTGGAAAAGCAAGATGCTATAAACCAAAGGGCTCCAATAGGGAAAAACAGCCCAGTGAAGAAATGAAATAAAAAAAATAAATAAACGATATTGGAAAAAAAATTAACGATAAAATATTTCAAAAACAGAGGTCATATATAAACAATAAAAAGATTTATGATGCGTCCAATGTGCAGATATATGAAGCGGTAAATTATTGCATAGTTAAAGCATGAACATTCACTGGATCCATCCCTTGTTAGTGCAAAAAGCTTAATATTTCAAAATATACACAAATAAACATAGCCTTTATTTTACATCTATCCAGTGCAATAGATGCATGACATTAGTATGCGCAGGCGTTAGTAAAAAAGAATAATACTTTAATGAATGCAGTACAGGATAGTGTGACTTGGCGCAAATTTATAAGACGATAAACTTTTAACTTCCTTAAATAAGTATTCAGTCTTCCCCGTCCCTCCAGTAGGGGGGAGGGAATAGTCATACCAGAGTGAGAAGGATTATTATTATTATTATTATTATTATTATTATTATTATTATTACTATCCAAGCTACAACCCTAGTTAGAAAAGCAAGATGCTATAAGTCCAAGGGCCCCAACAGGGAAAGATTGCAGTTAGGAAAGGGAGAGGGGTGGTAAGGATTGAAACCCTGTGTGTTTATATATATATATATATATATATATATATTTAGCCGTCATTTTTGACAGGTCGCGTGCACTAATACATAATATTGTACAACAGAATAACCAGTGAATAACAATTAATAAAACAACAAAGCACTAATGCCAGGAAAGAAAAATATGACGCTGATTGTTTAAAAGCCCCAATGAATTTATTTTTCCGTTTTTCCATTAAGGTACTTTTAAGGATAGCGTTTAATTTCCACGCTTTTTCAAAGTCATTAATGGCTTATATTTTTCCCACTTCATTTTAATACGAACGTTTTAACAGATTTTGTTGAAACGTGTGCACATAAAGTATGCATTTACTAAAGCATACTTTACAAACATCCCAGTACACATTTACTGGTTTATGACACATGAATATGTAAGTATATATATATATATATATATATACATACATATATATATATATATATATACATATATATATACATATAAAGATGTTCGTAATTAGAGAGAGAGAGAGAGAGAGAGAGAGAGAGAGAGAGAGACTTTAAACTCCAAAATCTCCCCTTCATGTTCAACTAATTCCTATATCTACCATGACAGTTTATCTGACCTTTCGATCATGTATCAGACATATTTTTCCCCTTGAATCTATCACGTATATTAAACAAAGACTTATCACCGACTGATAGGGCAGGTCGGTGAACCATATGACTAAACATAACCTTCCCCCCTCTCTCTCTCTCTCTCTCTCTCTCTCTCTCTCTCGGCATGAGGGCGTGGTGAGAAAGGGGGTGTGTTTTCTTTATATCCTTCTCCAAAGGGGCTCATATTTACCCTCTTACATGCTATTTTTACTTTCTATCCCCTTATCCTAAATCCCGACAAAACCACAGGATGTTTCTTATATATATATATATATATATACACACACACACACATATATATATATATATATATATGCACAAAAGTTAAGTAGTCCCAATCATATCACCAAAACAGGTATTTCAAAACAGGTATTTTCTTTCTTGCAGTTAAAAATGGCTGAAATAGCTTCAGCTGTAACGAGACAGTCAAATCTGAAGACCTCTTGTAGGCTATTCTATTTCAAAACTCTGAATACAAGTATCCATTTAGTGTTGGAAGGTGGTATCTCTGGGTCTCCACATAGTAGTAGTAGTAGTAGGTAGTAGTAGTAGTAGTAGTAGTAGTAGTAGTAGTATGAATAACATGGTTGGCTTCAAGTAACTCTCAGTTCCCTAGTAAGCATGTTAATTTTTATACGAAGTTGGTTATCTCATCCTTTTCCCTGCGAGAATCTGTATATATATATATATATATATATGTATATATATATACATATATATATGTATATATATATATATATATATAACCTCATACATGATACATATATACACGCAACAGTACATCTGTTGATGTATATATATATCTATAGCAAAGGAAGGAGCAAACACGTACACTTTTAATCTCCACTAAAGTTCAATATTCCCCAGTTGTCTCTACTTCTCTAACCTCCCTTTCTCTCTCGAAAAACACACACACAAAAACCCGTCTATTTCATTAACTTTCCCCCAGTCAGGCAGTGGAGTTTCCCAATCCATGGACACCCTCCTCTGGTCCTCCCCAAATCCCGCCTAACCCCATTTCCCATACCGCTCAGACCCCTTATAAATCCCTTCTCCTCCCTCGCAGGAGGGGCTTTTCCTACCTTCCCTCCGTCCCTCTTTGCATTTCCTACCTTCCGGTCCCGGCAAACACCTAGCCAATGACCACCAGCAGTCCTTTTTCTCCACGTGTGAGGGGGGCTAGCCTCCCCGTCCTTTACCTTCCCCTAATTCTACACCCCTCTCCATTGCTCTGGTACCATCAAGCGCTTCAGACCATGCATGCGCCAGCTATGAGCTATAAAGATGCCCTCCGAGACTAAACTGAAATGGGGGGAAATGCTTTCTGCTACGCACATACAAATACGACACAATGTTCACTCTGTCGTATTGTGGATATGAAGCACACTCGTTGTCTTTTACCAACTCTCTCACTCCCTGTGGTAATTTATTTACATACAAAACAGCAAATACGTGTAACAGCCTTCCAGCTGATGTAGTGAATAGTAACACGATAAACGAATTCAAGAATAAGTAAGGCAAGATCATAAAAACTCTCTCGAACATTTCAACTAACTCGCTCTATCCAAGTGCAAATGGAATCTCTGCAGATGGACTATAAGATCTTTGAGACATCCAAAATCCTTGTATCTCTCTCTCTCTCTCCTCTCTCTCTCTCTCTCTCTCTCACACACACCGTCTAGGAAAGCCAAAGGGATCGGCTGAAGACAGTAACAAACGAAAGTGGAACAAATACATTTTTAGTACCTTTGGTAAAAGCTGAAAGGGAGGAAACAGGTAGCATGATGTAACACATTTTCGTGGTTCAACGAGGGAAGGGGAACTATGTACCCTAAGTAAAAAGTCGCTGACAGGAGGTTACAATCCTATGTAGTAGAGATCAACCCTTCAAGGGAAATAGAAAGATCATGGCAATGATTCATTCATTATAATGATGACAAAAAGGTTATTTTATTACTTGGAACTTTTATATCCTAAAAAATATAGCTGAAGTTTCCATTAAAAAAACAACTTGAAGTTAAAGATAAGTTAATTCAAAGAT
>NC_090755.1:82497708-82500208 GCF_036898095.1 Palaemon carinicauda
AGTTGGACACCAGAAGTCCCGATACACCTCGATCTGAAGAAGTGCACCCAGCCTAACCCTAACCGCACAACGAGGCCCTATGCCAGTACAATTGGACACCAGAAGTCCCGATACACCCCGTTCTGAGGAAGTACATCCAGCCACACCCTAACTGCACGGCGAGTCCCTGTGTCTGTACAGTTGGACACTGGAAGTCCCGATACACCCCGTTCTGAGGAAGTACACCCACCCACACCCTAACTGCACGGCGAGTCCCTGTGCCTGTACAGTTGGACACAGGAATTCTCGATACACCCCGTTCTGAGGAAGTACACCCAGTCACACCCTAACCGCACAACGAGGCCCTATGTCTGTACAGTTGGACACAGGAATTCCCAATACACCCCGTTCTGAAGAAGTGCACCCAGCTACACCCTTCCTATGCAGTGAGCTTCTGTATCTGTACAGTCGGATACAGGAATTCCCGGTACACCTCGCTCTGAAGAAGTGCATCCAGCCACAGCCTTACTGCACGGAGACCTCCAGTGTTTAAACCCCCCCCCCCCTACCACTTCTGGCATCCCTTCCCACACTATCTGTTTGGTTACTCACAGCAAAGTAATGGCCTGAAAGGATGCAGTTCTTCGGAGAGAGGTATACCAGGGATTCCTGTATCCAACTGTACATGGAGTCAGGATGCTAGCCCTACAGGGAACCTAAACAGTCGAACACAAATTTTAAAATTACTTCTATTTTATATATAGTAGTCTAATAACATATTTAAACAAAATCAATATTAAATCCATTCTGAAATAAGTATATCATTTTCTTGTTCGAGATTTTATGACAAATACATGATGTCCACATTTAATATTCTTATTACTTAATTTGTTATATCTAATAAGTGTCTACTTCCCTAACAAAGTCTTATTTCATCATTTTTGCCTGTTTAATTATTTGACTTTTCACACTTTTGTGCTCAACATCCCTTAGTTAAAGACGGCGAACATAAATATAAGAACACTAAGCATTTTATATATTGCATGATTATGTAATATATATATTTATTTATATATATACATATATATATGTGTGTATATATATATATATTATATATATATATTATATACATATATATTTGTATTTTACATATGATATAGTGGCATTTGAAGAAATAAGGAGAAGGGTATAGCCACTGGTTATTAACCTTCTCTTATACTCATAAGCCAGTCTTTATTATGTGCATACATGCAAGCATGCATATATTATATATATATATATATATATATATATTATACATATATACATATACATACACACACATATATATATATATATATATACACATATGTATATATACATACACATATATATACATATATTTGTGTATATATATATATATATAATATACACATATGTATATATACATACACACATATATATACATATATTTGTGTATATGCCTATGTATATATATACATATATATATATATACACACACATATATATATATATATATACACATATATATATATATATAAATATATATATATATATGCATATATATATATATATATAAACATCTACCAAAACCACATCAGTCTCTAAGGCATCTTTGAGGCAAAATCTATTTCTTTTTTATTGATATCATCATCTAACGGATCCCCTAATAAATAAAATATCGTTTACTGAACTGGAATACCAATTCCAGGAAGTGTTCACGAACTGCGTAGAAAGAGTTTAGCAAAACAAAACATGACCTTTCCAATGTGATACGCCAACTAATGGCATGGGCCTTTGACCTTAAGTTAATGAAGACCTTAAATATAAGCCAGGGAAATGTTCTCGGTATGCAAGACGTTTTGAACAACTTTCCAACGGTCACGGCCAAAACCGGAACCCCTCAGAGAGAGAGAGAGCAGAGAGAGAGCAGAGAGAGAGAGAGAGAGCTAACTTTGTTTCATTGCTGAATTTCCTTCGTTTCCATACACAAACCAGAAGCGTGATCAGTTTGAATAAACGTCAGAGGTTTCTAGTTTATTTTAGTAATACATTTTAGACAGATTACTTGAATACATCATGTGAAAACCAGGAACCATTCAAATCTCGTACCGATTAACATTGATTAAACGGTTAGAATGCTTGCGTAAACAAGTGGATTTTTCACGAAAAAAAACTTCCGTAAGTGTTATTAGCAAATCAGCAATATGCAAAAATATAATATATATATATATATATATATATTCATATATATATATATATATATATATATTTATATATATATATATTTATATATATATATATATATATATATCTCGTTTCAGTCCACTTCAAGCCTGAAACCTCAGACATATCCTTACATATATCTGGGTTTTGGCCATTTTCCTCACCACGCTGGCCACTGCGGATTGGTGATGGTGGGAGACATTAGTCTGTTCGCTTACAGCAAACCAACCTAGTAAGGGTGGCGCTGACTAGTACAGCTTTACTGATCATAGCGGTACACAAACCCTTTCACCAA
>NC_090755.1:82511615-82516615 GCF_036898095.1 Palaemon carinicauda
TGTCCATGTTTAAGCCCTTGGGCTTAGAGCATCCTGCTTTTCCAACTAGGGTTGTACCTTAGCTAATAATAATAATAATAATCTTCGGCACTTTTCAGAACTGGTGCAACTACAACCATATTCTCAGCTTAAGGAAACTTACACTCATAAGTACTAATATATTTACTCCTCTTGAAATTATGTCGGCAAGACTATAGATAATTTTCTACTTCAATTACTTCTGGTATTTGGATCGGATCGATCGCACAATTGGTTTTCTTTATCCCTTAATAATCCTGATAACTTTATCCTTCGTTATATTATTAAATCTCGTTAATCTTATTTGTGTGTCAGGTACAGTTGGTTTCATAAATTCCGGTACACTTCATGGGAAGTTGAGGAGACGTCAGTGTCCCGGAATTATGAAGCCAACTGTACTACACTTATCTGATATGGAACATCTGTAAAAAATCCAATTATATTTTGTATTTTGGTTTTAAAGAATTTTATGATTTATTAGTCAGTCATTGGTAGTTATACACATCCTTGATATTTTTTTTTTTTTTTTTTTTTTTTTTTTTTTTTTTTTTTTTTTTTTTTTTTTGATACGATACAACTCATTCATGTCTGTTGCCGCTAACGGGAACTCGTCGTGAAGTAAGGGAGTGACAGTACACACTTCCAAAGAGCGAGTTGTGCAACGCTACGTTACTGATGCTAAATATACAGATACGCTTTTTGTGGTAGTAACCCAAGACAAAGATCACATCCTGTCCGTTCTTTGTCCTTTCCCTTTTCAGACAATGGACAATGTCCTGTCATGAAGTAAGTTTTATTTACGCTGATGTTCCTCCCTTAACTTTTTTTTTTCTTTCATGTTTTATTATGATTATTGTAATACATCAGTTCTTCTTTCTTGCTTTTCTTATTACATACATACATATACCAAAGGCACTTCCCCCAATTTTGGGGGGTAGCCGACATCAACAAGAAACAAAAACAAAAAGGGGACCTCTACTCTCTACGTTCCTCCAGCCTAACCAGGGACTCAGCCGAGTTCAGCTGGTACTGCTAGGGTGCCACAGCCCAACCTCCCACATTTCCACCACAGATGAAGCTTCATACTGCTGAGTCCCCTACTGCTGCTACCTCCGCGGTCATCTAAGGCACCGGAGGAAGCAGCAGGGCCTACCGGAACTGCGTCACAATCGCTCGCCATTCATTCCTATTTCTAGCACGCTCTCTTGCCTCTCTCACATCTATCCTCCTATCACCCAGAGCTTTCTTCACACCATCCATCCACCCAAACCTTGGCCTTCCTCTTGTACTTCTCCCATCAACTCTTGCATTCATCACCTTCTTTAGCAGAGAGCCATTTTCCATTCTCTCAACATGGCCAAACCACCTCAACACATTCATATCCACTCTAGCCGCTAACTCATTTCTTACACCCGTTCTCTCCCTCACCACTTCGTTCCTAACCCTATCAACTCGAGATACACCAGCCATACTCCTTAGACACTTCATCTCAAACACATTCAATTTCTGTCTCTCCATCACTTTCATTCCCCACAACTCCGATCCATACATCACAGTTGGTACAATCACTTTCTCATATAGAACTCTCTTTACATTCATGCCCAACCCTCTATTTTTTACTACTCCCTTAACTGCCCCCAAGACTTTGCAACCTTCATTGACTCTCTGACGTACATCTGCTTCCACTCCACCATTTGCTGCAACAACAGACCCCAAGTACTTAAACTGATCCACCTCCTCAAGTAACTCTCCATTCAACATGACATTCAACCTTGCACCACCTTCACTTCTCGTACATCTCATAACCTTACTCTTACCCACATTAACTCTCAACTTCCTTCTCTCACACACCCTTCCAAATTCTGTCACTAGTCGGTCAAGCTTCTCTTCTGTGTCTGCTACCAGTACCGTATCATCCGCAAACAACAACTGATTTACCTCCCATTCATGATCATTCTCGCCTACCAGTTTTAATCCTCGTCCAAGCACTCGAGCATTCACCTCTCTCACCACTCCATCAACATACAAGTTAAACAACCACGGCGACATCACACATCCCTGTCTCAGCCCCACTCTCACCGGAAACCAATCGCTCACTTCATTTCCTATTCTAACACATGCTTTACTACCTTTGTAGAAACTTTTCACTGCTTGCAACAACCTTCCACCAACTCCATATAACCTCATCACATTCCACATTGCTTCCCTATCAACTCTATCATATGCTTTCTCCAGATCCATAAACGCAACATACACCTCCTTACCTTTTGCTAAATATTTCTCGCATATCTGCCTAACTGTAAAAATCTGATTCATACAACCCCTACCTCTTCTAAAACCACCCTGTACTTCCAAGATTGCATTTTCTGTTTTATCCTTAATCCTATTAATCAGTACTCTACCATACACTTTTCCAACTACACTCAACAAACTAATACCTCTTGAATTACAACACTCATGCACATCTCCCTTACCCTTATATAGTGGTACAATACATGCACAGACCCAATCTACTGGTACCATTGACAACACAAAACACACATTAAACAATCTCACCAACCATTCAAGTACAGTCACACCCCCTTCCTTCAACATCTCAGCTTTCACACCATCCATACCAGATGCTTTTCCTACTCTCGTTTCATCTAGTGCTCTCCTCACTTCCTCTATTGTAATCTCTCTCTCATTCTCATCTCCCATCACTGGCACCTCAACACCTGGAACAGCAATTATATCTGCCTCCCTATCATCCTCAACATTCAGCAAACTTTCAAAATATTCCGCCCACCTTTTCCTTGCCTCCTCTCCTTTTAACAACCTTCCATTTCCATCTTTCACTGTCTCTTCAATTCTTGCGCCGGCCTTCCTTACTCTCTTCACTTCTTTCCAAAACTTCTTCTTATTCTCTTCATATGACTGACCCAGTCCCTGACCCCACCTCAGGTCAGCTGCCCTCTTTGCCTCACGTACCTTGCGCTTTACTTCCACCTTTTTCTCTCTATATTTTACATACTTCTCTATACTATTACTCTGCAGCCATTCTTCAAAAGCCCTCTTTTTCTCTTCCACTTTTACCTTCACTCCTTCATTCCACCATTCACTGCCCTTCCTCATGCTGCCTCCTACGACCTTCTTGCCACATACATCACTTGCAATCCCAACAAAATTTTCTTTTGCTAACTTCCACTCCTCCTCTAAATTACCAGTTTCTCTTACTCTCACCTCGTCATATGCCATTTTCAACCTTTCCTGATATTTACTTTTTACCCCCGGTTTTATTAGCTCTTCAACCCTCACTAGCTCCCTTTTACATCCACCTACTCTATTCCCCCACTCTTTTGCTACAACTAATTTTCCTTCCACCAAAAAATGATCAGACATACCGTTAGCCATACCCCTAAACACGTGCACGTCTTTCAATCTTCCAAACATTCTTTTCGTTATCAACACATAATCCATTAATGCCCTTTCTACTACTCTTCCATTTGCCACTCTTACCCATGTATACTTATTTTTATCTTTCTTTTTAAAAAAGCTAGCACTTATTACCATCTCTTGTTCAACACACATATCTACCAGTCTCTCACCACTCTCATTTTCACCTGGTACGCCATACTTTCCAATGACACCTTCTACCTCTCCAGCGCCCACTCTAGCATTTAAGTCACCCATAACAACTACATAATTCCTTCTACCCAGTCCTTCTACACACCTAGTTAATTCATTCCAGAACTCATTCCGCTCTCCTTCACTTTTCTCACTACCTGGCCCATACGCACTGACAAACGCCCAACATTCCCTACCCAACCTAACCCTTACCCACATTAACCTAGATGATATCTCCTTCCATTCCACTACTTTACCTGTCATCCATTCACTCAGCAATAAAGCCACACCCTCTCTCGCTCTTCCCCTTTCAATCCCAGACACTCTACCAGACATTTCACCAAACATCACTTCACCCTTTCCTTTCATCTTTGTCTCACACAAGGCCAATACATCCATCCTCCTACTTCTAAACATACTTCCAATCTCACATCTTTTACTCTCTATCGTACTACATCCACGCACATTCAAACACCCCAAAACTAGAGTGCGGGGAGCAGTCACTCTCCCCCCAGCTCCATCTCTTTGATGATGTCTCACAGGAATTTCAATTCAGGAGAGGGGGTTCCCAGCCCCCTCGTCCCGTCCCTTTTAGTCGCCTCTTACGACACGCAGGGATAACGTTGGCGCTATACATGGAAAAATTAAAATCCAGTTTCGAGTCATTTTGTTTGACTTTCTGTCTGTCCGTCACACTGATTTAGCATTAAAAGCACATAAAATATGTTACTTTACTATAAATACGAATTAATGTATTTAAAATCATTTTAAAATACTTATATTCAACTTAAGCATTCACATAACATAATTCCTAGCGCACAAACTATACAAACAACTGTCTGTTTTTATTAATTGGCAGTCTTTAAGAACTTACCAGTGACATTTTCTATGATAGTTCAACTATCTACCATTTGAAGTATAACAGCATATAAAATCATATTATTGTAAATAAATAAAAATAAAATGTGTGTATAAAATCAGATACAGATACATTTTTGTAAACTATTTTCTTAATTCCAAGTACAACTTAACAATCAAAAATTACTTTTCTTTTCATTTATAATGGTGATCAGCTAATCTCAAGACCATCACAAACAAAAAGAGTAAATTTTTCACTCATTCAATGTAAACTAGTTTTCATACATTTCTTTTATAACTATCATTATTAACCCTTTTACCCCCAAAGGATGTACTGGCACTTTTCACAAAACTCACCCCCTTACCCCCATGGACGTTACGGTACGTCCTTGCAAAAAACTGCTATCTAAATTTTTTTTTTCGCATATTTTTGACAATTTTTTTGAGAAAACTCAGGCATTTTCCAAGAGAATGAGACCAACCTGACCTCTCTATGACGAAAATTAAGGCTGTTAAAG
>NC_090755.1:82519115-82534115 GCF_036898095.1 Palaemon carinicauda
CTAGCTATAAATCACTTCTCGATACTGTCCTTTATATGAGTCGTTGAGACGTCAATTATACATCAAACGTGTTACGCTTCACAGACCATGAGTTGTCGCATCTCTGCCCTGTACTTTCTAAGGGTCTGTATTGACTTAGCAACTATAAGCAACTAATTTATCGACTAGTTAAAAATACATTTTGTTAAGTGTCTGTATTGACTTAGCAACTAAATTTATTTTATCGACTAGTTAAAAATACATCTTGTTAAGTGTCTCTATTGACTTAGCAACTAAATTTATTTTATCAACTTGTTAAAAATACATCTTGTTAAGTGTCTGTATTGACTTAGCAACTAAATTTATTTTATCGACAAGTTAAAAATACATCTTGTTAAGTGTCTGTATTGACTTAGCAACTGAATTTATTTTATAGACTAGTTAGAAATACATCTTGTTGAGTGTCTGTATTGACTTAGCAACTGAATTTATTTTATCGACTAGTTAAAAATACATATTGTTGAGTGTCTGTATTGACTTAGCAACTAAATTTATTTTATCGACTAATTAGAAATACATGCACCTTTTCATGAATCGGGAATAGCTGGCCATCGAAGTTGTAAGGAGGTTATGTTTTCGCCTCCTGTTTGTGTGTTTGTAATCTGTTTGCTTGTCTGAATTGATTTTGAATGGGATATAGATAAATGAATCCTTCATAAAGTGGCCAAAAGGCTTTAGCTCTATTGATGGATAAAATGATTGGAAAGGTTTAGGAAAAATATTTAGTTTTAGTATGATATGTTATAAAAGCAGCTTTAGCAAAATTATTTTTTGTAGTGATTTCTTTTTTTCAAATTTATTTTCTAAAAATCATAATTGGAAAGGTTTAGGAAAAATATTTAGTTTTTAGTATATGTTATAAAAGCAGTTTTAGCAAAATTATATTATTTTGTAGTTATTTCTTCTTTTTTTTCAAATTTATTTTCTAAAAATCAGGCGTTTGTCTTCATAGAAATTCTTTAATTATCCTCTTCATGTTTCTTTTTTTCACCTCCGCCAACGAAGTTGGAAGGAGGTAATGTTTCCGCCTCTTGATTGTCTTTGTAATTTGTCTTGTATATGTTTGTTTGTGAACAGCTTCCTGGCCACAATTTTAATCGTAATGAAACTTGCAGGGATTAACTTTTATGTAGAAAGTTGGAAATTATTTAACTTTGGAAGGTCAAAGTTAAAGGTCAAAGTCCCGGGCAAGAAAAAGGTCCAATTTACGTAATCAGCCATGCGTTTATGGTTGTCACAGACTTCAAACCTGGTTCATATTTGAGTGTATGAAAATCCACGCCAATTAATACAATTAATAGGGTTGTGGTGGCCTGGTGGTAGCGTCCTTGGCTGGTGAACGCCAGACTGGGGTTCGAGTCCTGCTCAAACTCGTTAGTTTATATGGTTGCTACAACCTCACCATCCATGTGAGCTAAGGATAGGGTGTTTAGGGAGCCTATAGGTCGATCTGCTGAGTCGAAAGGTTCAGTCGCTTTATTTGTTTCCAGTAAACTGTTAAAAAAAAAACGTAATTTTGATAAGATACGGCGACCGTAATTTTTACCCTACTTTGTTATTATCTTTTACTGGTTGGTGACCGTAATATCACTCCGCTACGCTTTTCGACATCCTGTATACCAATGCCCTTATTGCATAAATTAGCAACTTCCATAATAGAGGTGTAAGAAAACTCAGGAAATATGCGAGGATTTGCTACGTTCAGCAGCCTAATAAAGACCGAACGTATAAACGTTAAATTAAATTTTCGAGGGTTTGGTCCACCTCCCTACCGTTCAAGGAACGCTCCAGCAACGTTCGGGCGGTGTGACCGGACCTTTACTTTTACTTTTACGGCTGCTTTTCCGGTCCTATACAACAGGGGAAACCTACTCTCTACAGGACCTTCATTTAATCTGTTATATACATTTAAAGGTATTCAGCATTTTACACCGCTTATTGCTCGTTTATTGTCAAATCCACAGTATCAAAGCACTCAGAAAACGAAGTGTTTAGTTTCCCTTTGAAAGTCTTAGGCCGGGAGCACACTAGCGACTCTGTGGCGCCACAAAGCCACAGCATCGTGTGGCGGGGATGTGGTCTCCCATAGGTTTCCATTGTTTTCAAGTTTTACCGCGCAAACTAGCGACTGTGGCAAGCGACTATGGCTCTCTGTCGCTCTTCCCCGCCACAGGCGTGACGTGGCTTTGAAAACAATGGAAACCTAGGGGAGACCACATCCCTGCCACATGATGCTGTGGCTTTGTGGCGCCACAGAGTCGCTAGTGTTCTCTCGGCCTTAATATCTTCAGTCTTTCTTATTTGCTAAGTAGCTGACCTAGTCAGTTATTTTTACGAGGCATTCTGCATTTCGCTCCACATATTGCTCGTTTATTGCCAAATCCACATTATCGAAGCACTCAGAAAAAAAAGTCTTTAGTTTCCTTTTGAAAGTATTAATATCTTCAGTATTTCGGGTTTGCTAAGTAGCTGACCTATTCAGTTATTTTTTTTATATGCAATTCAAGGCATTCAGCATTTCACTCTGCTTATTGCTCATTTATTGTCAAATCCCCATTATCTAAGCACTCGGAAAACAAAGTCTTTAATTTCCTTTTGAAAGTCGTAAAATTTGTCTTTCGGATTTGCTAAGTAGCTGACCTATTCAGTTATTTTGTTATATTCAATTCAAGGCATTCAGCATTTCACTCCGCATATTGCTCGTTCATTGCCAAATCCACATTATTGAAGCTTTCAGAAAACAAAGTCTTTCGTCTAATATCATTTGTCTTTCGGATTTGCTAAGTAGCTGACTTAGCTGCTTAAAGGGTGATGACTAAGATGTGGTTAACAAGATTCAAACAATAAGAGAGACTTAGGTACATACCTCCGCGAGGTACGATCGTTTGGTTTGCCAAATAGAGATCAGGGTACTACACGATGAAAACCATAGCCTGAATATCTCCACAGAATTCTGTGCTCGGATACTGATCTGAATAAGTTTGTAAAAATACTTCCTTGAACTATTTGCATTTCTCCATAAAATTACCCTTAGATTCCAAACGACAAGACATTTGCTTTTGACTATACAGAAGAATGGCCATTCACTTTTATTTTTCTTCATGCTTAAATGGTATAGTCACTGTCATACAAGCATCCTGGACCGGGGTAGAATCCTGGCCGGTCACCTGCTATTGCCTTTGAGTGATTTCGCCTCAAGACTCTGATCCCGAGTTGTAATTGAATTATTTTTTAGCTTAAATCCAGTAGTAATAGTTTTAGTTTTTACCTGAACGAAATTTTTTGTTTTTTTTTTTACAATTAATTCTTAGCTCGCATTCAGTAGTCATAATTTTAGTTTTTTCCTGAACGAAACTTTTAGGCTTTTTTACAATTAATTTTTAGCTCTCATTCAGTAGTCATAATTTTAGTTTTTTCCTGAACGAAATTTTTAGGCTTTTTTTACAATTAATTTTTAGCTCACATTCAGTAGTCCTAATTTTAGTTTTTTTCTGAACGAAATTTTTAGGCTTTTATACAATTAATTGTTAGCTCACATTCAGTAGTCCTAATTTTAGTTTTTTTCTGAACGAAATTTTTAGGCTTTTTTACAATTAATTTTTAGCTCACATTCAGTAGTCCTAATTTTAGTTTTTTTCTGAACGAAATTTTTAGGCTTTTTTACAATTAATTGTTAGCTCACATTCAGTAGTCCTAATTTTAGTTTTTTTCTGAACGAAATTTTTAGGCTTTTTTACAATTAATTTTTAGCTCACATTCAGTAGTTATAATTTTAGGTTTTTTTCTGATCGAAATTTTTAGGCTTTTTTTACAATAGATTTTTAGCTCACATTCAGCAGTCATAATTCTAGTTTTTTCTGATCGAAATTTCTAGTCTTTTTTACAATTAATTTTCAGCTCGCATTCAGTAGTACATAATTTTAGTTTTTTCTGATCGAAATTTCTAGTCTTCTATAAAATTTGATTTGATTGTTATTAGTGTTATGTTACTAACCATTATTGAAATATTAAAAGCAATACATCATCACCTGTTCCTATTCCAGTGCATACAAAGACTCCAGACTTGTCCTTCCACACGTGTCTCTTTATGGTCTATCTATGCCAATCTATAACAGCAATTTTTCTTTGCTCATCCATCCATCGTCTAATCTTTCATACCCTGTTTCGTTTACAGTTTCTAAAAACATATTTGTTCCGACACGAATACTTTACCTCGAATTACCTCTTTGGAGGGTCCTTGATCCTCTCTCAAATTCGACCAAGATTTTCCCGCGCTACCCCCCCTATCTCGCTCCCGATAGTTACTACCCCCGCCGCCAGGATAATTCCTTCGGCCCGGATTAGGGCAGGTCACTGCTTTTCCCGGGTCAGGACCTCATTAAGTTCTTGGTCGTGAGATCAGAAGCATCTCACTCTCTCGTTTTAAATCTTTCGATCAGCGCGTTGTGTTCCCACGTGTTCCCAGTTTACGGACTTGTGTTTTTTCTGCGATAGTGCGTTTTCGCAAAAGTGTCCTCAGTCCGTTTCCCTTGTGTTATCCAGGCTTTTCTGTAACTCGTGTGCGAACGATGGAGAACGTGCGTCGTTGTCCTGGTCCTAGAGCAGGAAAGTCGTGTGGGGCTTTCCTCTCTAAACCAGAGGTGGACCCGCATTCTCTTTGTTCCACGTGTAGGGGTAAAGTTTGTTCCTCCTCGGACACATGTCCCGAGTGCGTGAATTGGGTCGGAATTCAGTGGGTACGTTTTGGTACTAAGAAAAAGAAGTCATCTAAGCGTTCCCCAAAGAAAGTGAATAGCGTGACTTCATTACAGTCGGTCAGTGATCGGTCCGACGAAGCCTCGGCCTCTCCGTCTCCTTCGCAGAGGAGTGGCCAGCAAGCCCCCAGTGTAATTGTGACCCATAGTGTCCTCCCAAGTGAACCCAGTGTGACGGAGGAACCAAGGGCTGGCCCCTCGGGAGTAAACGGAAGGGCCGCGAGTGTTTCGGGCGGATCGGGCCACGTGGCAGGGGAGCACGTTTCCTCGGATGACCCGGTATGGGACAGTGTGGCGTTCTCGGTCTCCCCCCCGCCCTCGTGGGCCGGTGCATCGGGTTTTCCCCCGCCAGAAGAGAACCACTCGAGAATTCTTCGCCCGAGTAGCGACTCCTTCGGTTGGAAATTACCGAAGACTCCAGGGAGGTCTTCTAGTAGGGGCAGAGTGGTCTCAGTACCCTCGGTATCCACGGCAGTTCCCGAGGACTTTCTCCAGCACCCAGTCTCGGACGATCAGCGGCGAAGGGCCTCCCCTGAACATCACTCTAGCAGTCGTTACGGGAAGAACGTGGCGCCCTCGGACTCGTCGGAAGAAGGCTCATCCTCCGAGGGAGAACGCAGGGAAAGGCGGCACCGTAAGAGAGCGTGGACCGATAGCGATCGTTCTCGCTCTAGGTCGAGGTCGCGGCACGGTAGGAGGCGCCCACGCTCTCACTCCCGTAGGTACAAGAGGGAGGTCTCTCCCGGCGGCGGCGAATGGTTTTACGTGCCCCCAGGAGACTCCAAGAAGCACCGCTCGCCAGACTCTCGGTCCAGTGATCGAGCCTCCAAGTTGTCACTGCCTACATACAACTTGGAACCGCTCGACCGGCCACGCAAGAAGGACCTCACGCTCAGGCACAAGTCCTCGAGGCCTTCGGTTCACCCCACCCGTCGGGAGGAAGCGCGCTTCCGAGAGGACAGCCCGACTGAACCAGCCCAACCGGGTCGGACGACGAGCGGGAAGGACCGGTTGCCGGGTTCGGGTCTTCCCACCGGGACCGTGTCCTCCGCGTCCAGAGCCTTGGCCCAGTCGAAAGGCCTCCCGGGGTCGGTGGCACCCGCCACACGGCGAGACCCAACCGGGTACGGTGCGCCCTACGGTTGCGGGACGGCCTCCCTGGGACCTGGTAGGGAGAGGCCAGTCTACCTCCCAAGCACGGCTTCCCCCAGCCAAGCCGATACCTCGGTCGACGGAGGCGAGGCTTCCCCGTCGGAGGACTCCGCCTACAGGAAGGTGGTAGCCCGCATCAGGAGGACTCATGGGATTCCTGAACCCGAGGTGCCGAAGGTCAATACCTGGAGGTCAAGCCTCTTGAGGTACACACATCGGGACGTCCTGCCGAAGTCTTCTCTGGCCCTGCCCCTCGCCCCAGACCTAGTACTCGGCCAGGAGTACATAGATAACTTGGTGGCCAGCACTGCGGAGGCCCCCAGGTCCCAGAGTTCCTCCAAACTCCTCCAGGGTCTGAAACTACAGGCCAAAATTTATATTCCAGAAGGACGTCGCCCGGGTCCCTGTAGAGTGGACTCAGCCGTAGATGTCCTAGGACAAGGCGGCTCGGACGAAAGGGCCAGCTCAGCCCCTGTGTCCTTCTCGGCTTCTGAAGCAGGCATGATGGAGGAGATGTCGAGGGACATGATTAATGTCTCTTCATGGCTGGACTGGTGGGCCTCCACGTTACTGGATGTACAGGCCTCCACAGACCCCGACGACCCGGAACAACAGAGTCTCCTGTCGTACATTATCACTTCCGGGGGGAAAGCGCTAAAATTTATGGCATACCAGGCTCTCTCCCTGACGGCCAACTGGGTCCTCCGGAAGAGGGACACAGTGCTTTCCAGGGTAGCAAGGAAGATCCCAGACAGACAGGCGCGAGCCATTCGCACCCTACCCCTAGGAGGAGAGTCCCTGTTTCCTTTGAAGGAATTGGAAGAACTGATGGAGAAGGTGTCCAAGAGGAGAGAAGTCAACGTCCCTAAGCAATCATCCTCCAGGAGACCTCCGTATAAGAGGTCAGTCTCTGATAGGACCGTGACCCCTCAAGCGGGTCCCAGCTCTTCAAGGAGGGACGCCCACTCCTCTTCCTGGTCATCATCTCCTCAGCCCTCCCGCAGGGGAACTACAACTTCTGCCAACTCCTTCAGGTCGGGTTACTCCGCCTCGAAGAGGGGCAGATCAGGCCGCTCCTCTAGGAGAAGGTAGAGGGAGAGGCCCCCTACTCCCGCCCAAGCCTCGGGTTGGGGGATGCCTCAGACCCCATTGGCAAGCATGGAAAACGTATGGGGCGGATGCTTGGACGGTGTCCGTCCTGAAAGAAGGCTACAGGATCCCCTTCATAGCGGACTCACCCCCTCTGATCCCAGCCACCCAAACAGAATGGTTAGCTCCCAGGGACCCGTTGAAAAGGGCTACCCTACAAAAAGAAGTTTCCTCCATGTTGGAAAAGGGAGCCATGGAAGAAGTCCTTCTCCCAGGGCCAGGCTTCTACAGCCGCCTGTTCCTGGTGGAGAAAGCAACGGGGGGGTGGAGACCGGTGATAGACCTGTCGGCCCTCAACAAGTTCGTCAAGAAGACGGACTTCAAGATGGACACCCCAAAATCCGTCCTGATGTCCTTGAGGGAGAAAGATTTTATGATGACGGTCGACCTCAAGGATGCGTACTTCCAAATTCCAGTCCACCCGTCGAGTCGGAAGTTCCTCCGGGTAAAATGGGGCTCCCAGATCCTGCAGTTCCGGACCCTCTGCTTCGGACTGTCGACGGCCCCTCAGGTGTTCACGAGGGTCTTCGCGACAGTCTCAGTATGGGCTCACGAACGAGGTATCCGCCTCATCAGGTACCTGGATGACTGGTTGCTCCTTTCCAGTTCAAAGGCCCTCTTGGAAGAACAAGGAAAGGACCTCCTCCGTTTCTGCAGGAGTCTGGGAGTCATCATCAACCTGGAGAAATCGAACCTAACGCCGTCCAACAAAATGGGGTACTTGGGGATGACGTTGGACACCGTGCAGGGGAAGGCCTTCCCCTCGGAGGACAGGATACAGAACCTCGTCAAGATCATTCAGCCGTTCCTAGCGGGGCTTCCCAGGAAAGCGAAAGACTGGCAGAGGCTGATAGGCCACCTGGTCTCATTAGAGAAGCTAGTTCCCCAAGGGAAGTTACGACTCAGACCCGTACAATGGAACCTCAAGGCTCTATGGTCTCAGACAGGCTCTCAGAAAATATCGATCCCAGTCCTTCCGCACACGGAAACAGCCTTGAAATGGTGGAGATGCCGGTCGAACTCCCTCAAGGGGATGCCCCTCGGGTCCTGTCCTCCCGAGTTTCTCCTGTTCACGGACGCCTCCAACCTAGGGTGGGGAGCCCACCTGAGGGAAGAAACAGCAAGCAGGACCTGGTCAGAGACCGAAAAGCATCACCACATCAACGTCCTAGAGCTAAAAGCAGTACAAAAGGCATGTCTGCACTTTGCAAGTCGATTGAAGGGAAACACCGTGGCCCTAATGTGCGACAACGCCACGGTGGTAGCCTACATCAAGAAACAAGGGGGCATGAAGTCGAAGGAACTGTGCGACCTCACTGTAGACATCTTGCACTGGGCGGACGAACACCAGGTAACACTGCTAGCAAGGTTCATCCCCGGGAAAAAGAACGTGCTAGCCGACGGCCTCAGCAGGGTAGGTCAGATAGTAGGGACGGAATGGTCCCTACAACCAGCGGTAGCCAGACTCATCCTTCAACGATGGGGCTCCCCGGTGATAGACCTATTTGCAACAAAGCTCAACGCCAAGTTACCGGTTTATTGCTCCCCGGTACCAGACGAAGGAGCAGCCCTAGAAGACGCCTTCCAGCACAGGTGGGACAACCTGGACGTTTATGCCTTTCCCCCCTTCACGCTGCTAAGACAAGTGCTCAACAGAGTAAGAACCGCCCAAAACCTAAAGATGACTTTGGTAGCGCCCTGGTGGCCGGAGAGAGAGTGGTTTGCGGATCTGAAAGACCTGGCAAGCCATCCGCCATGGCCTCTGCCCCCCAGGTCAGATCTACTAAGTCAACCGCACTTCCTCAGGTTCCACGACAACCCTCTCTCTCTTCGCCTTCACGCCTGGAGACTATCGAGCGACTCCTGAGGAAGGAGGGGTTCTCCTCCCCCACAGCTAAGAGGATGTCCCTATATCTAAGAAAATCCTCTACCGTAGTCTACCAGGCGAAGTGGGCCACCTTTACGAAATGGTGCTCGACAAAACAAATAAGACCTCTCGAAGCCTCGGTCCCTGACATAGCTGATTTTCTAGTGTATCTTAGGGATAAAATAGGAATGTCAATCCCAGCTATTAAAGGAGTGCGAGCAGCCTTAGGCCAAGTCTTTCTCCTGAAAGGCATCGACCTAGGGACATCAAGACATATAGGGATGCTGATTAGGAGTTTCGAACAATCCTGTCCTCCCCAAGCCAGGAGAGTGCCTAGATGGGACCTGGCCAAGGTCCTGAAAATGTTGTGTCTTCCTCCCTTTGAACCGCTCAGAGATATCGGAGACAAAGATCTCACCCTCAAGACAGTCTTCTTGCTAGCCTTAGCTTCGGCTAAGAGGGTAGGTGAGATCCACGGTCTCTCCTACGACGTGGCACACTCCAAAGGGTGGAAGGAGGTATCTTTCAAGTTCGTACCCTCCTTTGTAGCTAAAACTCAGAACCCAGCAGTCTGGGACCCGAGGTTCGAAGGTTTCTCTGTTCCGGCCATTCCCAAGACAGGTAATACGGACGACCTGAAGTTATGCCCGGTCAGGACGATCAGGAAGTACCTGGAAAGGACGGCCCATCTCCGTCCAGGTGCCAAGAACCTCTTCGTCTCTTCAGGCGTTAATAAGAAGCAAGTGTCCAAGAACACTATATCCTTCTGGCTGAGACAAGTCATCACTAGGGCTTATGAAGAAGACAAGGTGGCGGTACCAGGTACTCCCCGTCCCCATGACATCAGGGGCCTGAGTACGTCCTTGGCCTTTGAGAGAAATATGGCAGTGGGCCAGATCCTGCAGGCCGGCACTTGGTCACACCAGTCGACCTTCACGGCCCACTACCTCAAAGACTACTCAAGAAAGTCTTTGGATGGATTCTCCATTGCGACAGTCATCGCCGCCCTCCAAGCTGTGTAGTGGCAGGCTGGAAGACGTCCCCAACAAGTGAATAGACTCATCCCTACTTCTTCAGGAGAAGATTCAGTAGAGAACATGTCAAGAGGTAAGACTTAAATTATAAGCGTAAGTTTTTCCACTGCTACCCCCTACCGCTCTCTGTACCCCCGCATTACGTAGCCCTTCGGGCACCATGTGCCTAACCAAGTGGCAGAATGGCTCTCCCGCCTCCTAAAGTGTAAGTCTCCAAAGAGGTAATTCGAGGTAAAGTATTCGTGTCGGAACAAATGAAAAATTTTAAGTAATTTTTATTTTTCCTAACATACTTACCGAAGAATTACCTCTGAAGTAATGGCCCTCCCTTCCGTCCCCGAGTGCCATTCTTCCATTGCCAAGTCGGGCTTAACGGAGAACTTAATGAGGTCCTGACCCGGGAAAAGCAGTGACCTGCCCTAATCCGGGCCGAAGGAATTATCCTGGCGGCGGGGGGTAGTAACTATCGGGAGCGAGATAGGGGGGGTAGCGCGGGAAAATCTTGGTCGAATTTGAGAGAGGATCAAGGACCCTCTAAAGAGGTAATTCTTCGGTAAGTATGTTAGGAAAAATAAAAATTACTTAAAATTTTTCATTTTATTATTGTTAATATTTAATTTTTTTTTTTTCATAGGCATTTAGTAATTTCTGTTCAGAACATGTAAGTGATTATTGAGCCTATATTGAAGAGAATTTTACAAAATATAATATTTTCAAGGATTAAACTGTAATGAATGATACGAAGATTGAGATTTTTATTTATAAATCAAACATAAGTAGAGATAAAACTTAGAATATTACGGAAATACACCAAACAATTATTAGTTTTACTTAGCCACTTATAAAGGCGTGTATGAAAGAGACTCTGACGTAAACCACTACGTCACTTCTGACGTCACTCCAGCTTTCTGATGCAGGGGTTAGTGTTTTATTTTCTCGATCCGTCTGTCTTTAAAGAAAATTGAGTTTACATACTAAAATAAAAGCTATGACGTGCTACTCTGATCTGCAAATCTCTCTCTCTCTCTCTCTCTCTCTCTCTCTCTCTCTCTCTCTCTCTCTCTCTCTCTCGTATGGGGTACATCTGTTCATTTGCCTTTAAAGGAAATTGATATTACGTACTAGCATAAAATCTTTGACATGCTACTCTGATCTCTCTCTCTCTCTCTCTTTCTCTCTCTCTCTCTCCTCTCTCTCTCTCTCTCTCTCTCTCTCTCGTATGGGGTACATCTGTTCTTTTGCCTTTTAAAGGAAATCGATTTTACGTACTAGCATAAAATCTTTGACATGCTACTCTGATCTATCTCTCTCTCTCTCTCTCCTCTCTCTCTCTCCTCTCTCTCTCTCTCTCTCTCTCTCTCCTCTCTCTCTCTCTCTCATATGGGGTACATCTGTTCATCTGCCTTTAAAGGAAATTGATTTTACGTACTAGCATGAAATCTTTGACATGCTACTCTGATCTCTCTCTCTCTCTCTCTCTCTCCTCTCTCTCTCTCTCTCTCTCTCTCTCTCTCTCTCTCTCTTGGTATATCACATTACTGCCTTTAAAGGAAATTGATTTTACATACTACAGTAATATCTCTGACATGCTACACTGATATGCAAATTCTCTCTCTCTCTCTCTCTCTCTCTCTCTCTCTCTCTCCTCTCTCTCTCTCTCTCTCTCTCTCTCTCTCTCTCTCGTATGGGGTACATCTGTTCATTTGCCTTTTAAGGAAATTGATTCTACTTACTAGCACAAAATCTTTGTCATGCTACTCTGATCTCTCTCTCTCTCTCTCTCTCTCTCTCTCTCTCTCTCTCTCTCTCTCTCTCATGTGGTATATCACATTACTGCCTTTAAAGGAAATTGATTTTACATACTACAATAAAATTTTTGCCATGCTACTCTGATCTCTCTCTCTCTCTCTCTCTCTCTCTCTCTCTCTCTCTCTCTCTCTCTCTCTCTCTCATATTTGGTACATCACTTCTGCCTTTAAATGAAATTGATTTTACGTACCACAATAAAATCTGTGACACGCTTTGAACCAAGAGCCCCAAGATATGAGGCCTTTCAACCCAAACCGGCACATTTAGAGCCCAACTACAAAGAATGCATCTATAATGCCAGGGGTTGGTGCATATATGGGGACAGTTGCAGGTATACACACACAAATAAATTATGAAGGCGAAAGAGCAAATATAATAGAAAAGTTGGATTTTTTAATGGCAGAATTCCGGGAAATGAAGAAAAGAACATCATATCAGAACAGGAAGGAAGCATGGGAGAATCCATATTATTACCAATATTAAATAATGGGGATGAAACACAAACCATAATAGTAATGAATGCACAGGGTTTAGTCACGAGTAACTCTAAAAGGAAAATAGAGTTCTTAGAAGAACTAACCCAAATTGAAAAATAGATATATTAAATATAAGTGAAACATGGTATTCCCAAGAGACCTGGCAGTGATGACCAGATAAAGGGTTTCCAAACTTATAGATCAGACAGAAAAAATAGGAATCAAGGGGGGAACCGCAATATATGGAAGAGACATAAATCAAGGAAAAGTATGTGAAAAATACAGCAACACAGAATGTGAATTGATTGCGGTAGAATTTGAATTTGAAAAACTAATGAATATTGTAGTTTACAGACCCCCCAAACACTAAGGAGTTTGACATAATAATAGAAAAAATAGATGATATATGTAGAAACCATAAAGACTGGAATATACTCCTATCCGGAGATTTTAACTTTCCTTTCGTGGATTGGAAAGAACGGATAGAAGAAAGTGGTTGTATGTATACATATAAAAAAGATAGTAATAGTAGCGCAGAAGATAAGAGGCAATTTGAAAAGCTTCAAGATATGCTATTAGAACATAATATGCAACAAATAAACCACATTCCAACAGAAAGGAAAATGTCCTAGATCTAGTATTTGTGAATGAGGTGAATTATGTTAAAGAAATAATAGTGTATAACACGGAATTTCAGACCACAATGTCATAGAATTGATAGTTCATTCCAAAGCAAGTGATCACAGAATTAATAAAAGCACAAAACTTTGGGAAGGATATGGAAAATATAACTTTTACAGTAAGAATATAAAATGGTCAGTAATAAATGAAGAACTGAATAAAGAATGGAAAAATGTATTTATAAGTGATATATACAGGTAAATACGGATATACTGTACAAAATACTGGAGAAAATTGTTGAAAAATATGTACCGAAAAAAAAACAATAAACAAAAGACGTGCATACCAAGAGACAGAAGGATCTTATTTCAGAAAATTAAAAAGTGGAAGAAAAATCTTGCAAAAGAAAAAAATGTGTGGAAAATGAGGGAAATAAAATGTAAGATAGAAATGCAGAACAAAAGATTATACAGTCGAAAGAAAATGAAAAAGGGACTTAGAAGAAAGGACACTTCAAAATATAAAAAGAAACCCCAAAGTACTTTACTCCTATGCAAAAAAGATGAATAAAAGGAGAATAGAAATAGGCCCCTCTAAGAATTGAAGGACGGCTAACGAATGAAAAAAAAGGAAATATGCAACATATTAGCAGAAAAAATAAGAGTGAGTTCACGCCAAGAATTGCGAATGAGAATAATGAAACAGAAATGAGAGAAGAAAATGTTGAATATCTAACGGATATAGATATTAATGAAGCAGATATGGTCACGGCTATAAACGAAATTAAAAATGGATCGGCAGCCGGACCAGATGGAGTTCCAGCCATTTTGTTAAAAAAAAAACTGCAAACACTATCGCGAAGCCACTTGCAATACTGCTAAGACAGAGTATAGATATGAGCGAGATATATGTTAAACATAAATTAGCTTATATAACCCCTATCTTCAAAAGTGGATCGAGACTAGAGGCAAGCAATTATAGACCTGTTAGTCTAACATCACATATTATGAAAGTGTATGAGAGGGTAATAAAAAAAGAAAATAATGAACCATTTGGTCAAAATAATTGTTTAATATGGGTCAACACGGTTTCGTACCTGGAAAAAGTACACAGACCCAACTGATAGCTCACTATGAAACATATGCAATAATATGATAAATGAAAAAGACACAGATGTGATCTATCTAGATTTTGCAAAAGCCTTTGACAAGGTAGACCATAACATATTGGAGAAAAAAATGAGAAAGCATAATATTGTGGGAAAGATAGGAAAATGGGTAAAAGAATTCCTGCAAAACAGAAAACAGATAGTGGTTGTAAATGACGAGAAATCAGATGAAGCCCAGGTAATATCTGGTGTGCCCCCAAGGTACGGTATTAGCTGCACTGCTATTTGTTATTATGATCTCAGACATAGACTGTGATGTTTGAAAACTCCGTAGTGAGAAGTTTCACCGATGACACAAGAATAAGTAGAGAAATTACTTGTGATGAAGATAGGAACTCACTACAAAGAGATCTAAACAAAATATATGAATGGGCGGAGATAAATAGGATGGTATTTAACTCCGATAAATTCGAATCAATAAATTATGGAAACAGAGAAGGAATGGTGTATGCATACAAGGGACCTAATAATGAGACAATCACAAACAAGGAAGCAATTAAAGACCTTGGTGTAATTTTAAATAGGAATATGTTATGCAACGACCAAATAGCAACACTGTTGGCTAAATGTAAAGCAAAAATGGGAATGTTATTCAGACATTTTAAAATAAGAAAAGCTGAACACATGATTATGCTTTACAAAACTTATGTGCGTAGTACACTCGAGTACTGCAATGTGATATGGTACCCACACTACCAAAAGGATATTGCGCAAATAGAGAGTGTACAACGGTCCTATACTGCTAGAATAGAAGAAGTTAAGGACCTTGATTACTGGGAAAGACTGCAATTTTTAAAACTATACAGTCTAGAAAGGAGAAGAGAACGCTACATGATAATACAAGCATGGAAGCAAATAGAAGGAATTGCTGAAAAACATCATGGAGCTTAAAGTATCAGAGAGAGCAAGCCGAGGTAGATTAATAGTACCA
>NC_090755.1:82536615-82546615 GCF_036898095.1 Palaemon carinicauda
AAAACGCTTACACTCATACATATATATATATATATATATATGAGAGAGAGAGAGAGAGAGAGAGAGAGAGAGAGAGAGAGAGAGAGAGAAAATGAGAGAGAACTGGACACAAAATGAGAACCTTTGTGCTGTCAGTAAGTAGAACCTTTTGCTGCTGCCAAAACTTTTCATTGGTATATGATGATATTTTTTTTTTTTTTTTTTTTTTTTTTTGAAACGGTCCCTCGTCATTAAAGGTATATAGCTCTTCATTGGTTCAGAAACTTTTTTTCTTTTTTTTTTGGCAATAGAAATGAAGTGTATCACAGGGATTTGTGTTTTTAATATTGCTTAACGTATTTTCTCGTTTACCGAAGTAAAGGAACCTTTACCGGAGTGTAGCTATCCTTTCCCCTGGAATCTGCGTTAGTGAAATGCGGCGTGTTCATTCCGTAGGTTCATATAAAAGGATTTAACGTGCCATCCATATTATTTTTATTATTACCAGCCAAGCTACAACCCTGGTTGGAAAAGCAAGATGCTATAAGCCCAAGGGCTCCAATAGGGAAAATAGCCCAGTGAGAAAAGGAAATAAACTAAACTCTATTTCTTCAGTATTATTTTCAGTGTGCTTGTGTGTTTGGGAAATATGATTATACTAATATAGTATCTGTGTCATGCGTACTTTCCTATTTTTTTGGAGAAATTTCCATGTCCGTAAGATTAGAGGTTATTGTGTACAATATGGTTATGTATGTATTATTTATTTTTCGTAGAAATAAGATCAAACAAGGATAAGATTTCACTAGTGATTATGTATAACAGATAAGTATATTTTGTTCTTGATTGTTGGTGACCATAACACATCGATAAAAGCAAAATCAAGTAAATTCACATTTGAAGTTTTTATAAGCAAAATCGATCAATTTTAGTTGTGATTTTTTTTTTTATAGGCAAAGTCAATCAATTTCACATTGGATATATATATATATATATATATATATATATATATATATATACCATATATATATATATATATATATATATATACATATACATATATATATATATATATATATATATATATATATATAAGGAAAATCAGTCTATTTCGGTTTTGAGATTTTTATAAGCAGAATCGGTCAACTTCAGATTTGAGGTTATGTTATTAGCTAAATAAAAATTTCTCATTTGATATTTTATAAATAAAATTAAGAAATTTGCCATTTAAGGTTATTTTATAGGCAAAATTGATAAATTTCACACTTGAGATTTTTTCTAGGAAAAACATCCGTCAATTTCACATTTGAGATTTTCTTTAGTACTTTTTCCTAGATTTTTCATGACGAAAAGATCTAGCATCTTCCCCTTGGTATAATAATACAATTGATTAATTTAACTTTTGATTGATGTATCCATTACACGTTATTTCACTACGGAAGCGTCCTGTCAAAGCCCAAAGGATAGGGGGTAGGATAGTCTCGGAGATAGGGAGAGTAGGATAGCCTCAGAGATAGGGAGAGTAGGATGGCTTCAGAGATAGGTAGAAAAGGATAGCCTCAGAGATAGGGAGAGAAGGATATTTCACTACGGAAGCGTCCTGTCAAAAAAAGCCTCAGAGATAGAGTTGGATAGCCTCAGAGATAGGGAGAGTAGGATAGCCTCAGAGATAGGGAGAGAAGGATAGCCTCAGAGATAGGTAGAAAAGGATAGCCTCAGAGATAGGGAGAGAAGGATATTTCACTACGGAAGCGTCCTGTCAAAAAAAGCCTCAGAGATAGAGAGAGTTGGATAGCCTCAGAGATAGGGAGAGTAGGATAGCCTCAGAGATAGGTAGAATAGGATAGTCTCAGAGATAGGGAGAGGAGGATAGCCTCAGAGACAGGGAGAGTAGGGTAGCCTCAGAGATAGGAAGAGTAGGATTGCCTCAGAGATAGGGAGAGTAGGATAGCCTCAGAGATAGGGAGGAGAAGGATAGCCTCAGAGATAAGGAGAGAAGGATAGCCTCAGAGATAGGGAGAATAGGATAGCCTCAGAGATAGGAAGTGTAATATAGCCTCAGAGATAGGGAGGAGAAGGATAGCCTCAGAGATAAGGAGAGAAGGATAGCCTCAGAGATAGGTAGAACAGGATAGCCTCAGAGATAGTGAGGAGAAGGATAGCCTCAGAGATAGGGAGAGTAGGATAGCCTCAGAGATAGGGAGAGTAGGATAGCCTCAGAGATAGGAAGTGTAGGATAGCCTCAGAGATAGTGAGGAGAAGGATAGCCTCCGAGATAGGGAAAGAACGATAGCCTCAGAGATAGGGAGAGTAAGATAGCCTCAGAGATAGGGAAAGAACGATAGCCTCAGAGATAGGGAGAGTAAGATAGCCTCAGAGATAGGGAAAGAACGATAGCCTCAGAGATAGGGAGAGTAAGATAGCCTCAGAGATAGGGAGAGTAGGATAGCCTCAGAGATAGGGAGAGTAGGATAGCCTCAGAGATAGGAAGTGTAGGATAGCCTCAAAGATAGTGAGGAGAAGGATAGCCTCAGAGATAGGGAGAGTAGGATAGCCTCAGAGATAGGAAGAGAAGGATAGCCTCAGAGATAGGGAGAGAAGGATAGCCTCAGAAATAGGTAGGGAAGGATAGCCTCAGAGATAGGGAGAGAAGGATATCCTCAGAGGTAGGGAGAGTAGGATAGCCTCAGAGATAGGGAGAGAAGGATAACCTCAGAGATAGGGAGGAGAAGGATAGCCTCAGAGATAGGGAGAGTAGGATAGCCTCAGAGATAGGGAGGAGCAGGATAGCCTCAGAGATAAGAAGTGTAGGATAGCCTCAGAGATAGGAAGAGTAGGATAGCCTCAGATATAGGGAGAGCAGGATGGCCTCAGAGATAGGGAGAGAAGGATAGCCTCAGAGATAGGAAGAGTAGGATAGCCTCAGAGACAGGGAGAAAGGATAGCCTCAGAGATAGGGAGAGGAGGATAGCCTCAGAGATAGGGAGGAGAAGGATAGCCTCAGAGATAGGGAGGAGAAGGATAGCCTCAGAGATAGGGAGGAGAAGGATAGCCTCAGAGATAGGGAGAGGAGGATAGCCTCAGAGATAGGGAGAATAGGATAGCCTCAGAGATAGGAAGTGTAATATAGCCTCAGAGATAGTGAGGAGAAGGATAGCCTCAGAGATAGGGAGAGTAGGATAGCCTCAGAGATAGGAAGTGTAGGATAGGCTCAGAGATAGGGAGAGTAGGATAGCCTCAGAGATAGGGAGAAAAGGATAGCTCAGAGATAGGGAGAGAAGGATAGCCTCAGAGATAGGGAGAGGAGGATAGCCTCAGAGATAGGGAGAGAAGGATAGCCTCAGAGATAGGAAGAGTAGGATAGCCTCAGAGATAGGGAGAGAAGGATAGCCTCAGAGATAGGGAGAGAAGGATAGGCGAAGAAATACGAGAAGCCTGTCCAACGCAAAGTGGGTCCTGCGCCAAGAAGTCTGTGGGTCCATTTTTTACGACGGGTATTTTATGTCTTTCTCCTACGCCCATCTCGAGCTATGACGTCGTGCGACCTTTTCTTGTGGGTGGGGGGTTGGGGGTGGGCGTAGTTCGGGGTTCTTTTCATCGAAGAACTTTGGGCGGCAGAGTTGCCATGTTGGCCTTTTTCAGGGCCTCCCCCCCCAAAAAAAAAAAAACTAACATTTGGCCTTTTGGAAATTAGTTGGTTTGTAATACGAAAATATGTTGCCCTTAAATACTATATTTTTGGCCTTTTTCTGCTAATGGTTTGGTCTTTTAAAGCTTCAGTTGACCTTTTCTCATTTAGAAAACCTGGCAATCCTGTTGGGTGGTTGAGGAATTATTGTTCCTTAATGGGGAATTTACGGTACCTTCCAGGTTCCTCTCCTGGAAAGAAGCCTAAAAGGGGTATATGTCAATAATCTCCTGGAAGCCTGGAAAACAAGGTGCCTGATTATTTAGTTACAGGAGTTTTGAATTATTAAGGGGAAAGTTGAAGTTGAGACGTTAGTCTTTATAAGATTCTCAATTTTTTGTTTAATTAGAGATTACTTTGTTCTTAATTACATTAAATTTATGTGAATTAATGCATAAATAACTCTCCATTAATGTTAACTCCTACATTTTCCCAATCTAAGTTCCTAAAAACTTCTAGGCATGCTGTGAATAATTTAAGTAGAGTTTGGATCTCCGTGTTTGACTCAGTTCTCCATAGGAATTTTCTCACTAACTTTATATAGTTTTAGAATTGATTTACTTCCTGTAAAGATATCTTAGAGTGTTCTAACATAATATTCATATATTCCTTCCCTTTGAAGTGTTTTCATTACTGCTGAAACTTTGATAGAATCGACTGCTTTCTCATAGTCTATAAATGCCATACGTAGTGGTTTGTCATAATCTGTTGATTTTTTAATTCACTGGTTAATTACATGTATATGGTCAGTTGTGGATCTCCTATCTTGAAGTGTACTAACATAAGATTCTTATATTCCTTCCCTTTGAAGTGTTTTCATTACCGCTGAAGCTTTGACAGAATCGACTGCTTTCTTATAGTCTATAAATGCCATACGTAGTGGTTTGTCCTACTCTGTTGATTTTTCCATTCACTAGTTAATTACATGTATATGGTCAGTTGTGGATCTCCATGTCCAACTTTTTCTCCATCCGAATTTTCTCACTTATCTTTATGTGGGTTTTAGAATTGATGTGCTTCCTGTACAGATATCTTCGAGTGTACTAACATAAGATTCTTATATTCCTTGTATTTGAAGTGTTTTCATTACTGCTGAAGCTTTGACAGATCTTTGTCTTTGAAAGGCCTTCATTTCTGCTGAAGTTTTAACAGAATCGACTGCTTTCTCATAGTCTATAAATGCCATACGTAGTGGTTTGTCCTACTCAGTTGATGATTTTTCCATTAGCTGGTTAAACACATGGATATGATCAGTTGTTGAATACCCGCTTCTAAAGCCTGCCTGCTCGCTCGGTTGATTAAAGTCTAGCTGTCATTCCATTCGGCTTGATAAATATTTTTTTATATTACTGAGATTAACTTATTGGACCGTAGTTTTTCAGGTCTTCTGTATCTCTCTTTTTGTGGATTAGTATGATAAAGTTTTCCCAAGATGTGGGTATAGAGCATTTGTGGAAACTTTTTGTGTAAATTTCAGCGAGTTTTACTACTGTGAAGTCTCCTCCATCTATTATTAAATGTATATATATATATATATATATATATATATATATATATATATATATATATATATATATATATATATATATATATATGGCTTTGTGTGTATGTTCAAATGTATCGGGTGGTTTCATTATTTTAGATGTATGCCATTATCTATCTATCTATCTATTTATCTGTCTATATATATATATATATATATATATATATATGTGTGTGTGTGTGTGTGTGTGTATGCATGTATCTTTATATACAATAATATACAGTATATATCAAATGCATGGGGTGGTCTGACCATTATAAATACATACATAGCATATCACAAGGATATGAATTGAAAAAATCTCCAAGCTGATGTACTTACAACGAAATATTTAAAGAAATATTCACTCACTTTCCCTCATTCTAAAATGAGAGATTTACACGGACCTCATTGAAATGCAAAGTCCCCGTTCTTCGTCAAGAGATATTAGCCTACTTCCTTAATCACTTTACTCCATGGATCTTCATGTCTAACTTTTTCTAAGTCCGAATTTTCTCACTTATCTTGATGTGGTTTTAGAATTGATGTGCTTCCTGTACAGATATCTTCAAGTGTACTAACATGAGATTCTTATATTCCTTGTCTTTGATAGGCCTTCATTACTGCTGAATATTTGACAGAATCGACTGCTTTCGGCTCTCAGATATCCACTGCAGATGGAGTCTCATTACCATTTTGGTCATTTTTTTCCCTTTTATGATGTTTGAGTATGTGATTATTACGTATTTTAAGGAGTATTTCATATTTATAATTCTTACGCAACCATTGTGCCTTTGGTAATTTCTAACAAGCGATTTTTGTTGAAGCATTTAAAAGTACATTTTTTTTTTTACCTTTATTATGTAAGAAGATTTTAATATTTTTTCCCTTTTTGATATATGATTTGTTATTCTTGCTTATTTTAGTTGGTATTTCATATTTATAATTCATACTTAACCATATGTTTTTGTTTCTTGTAAATTATAAATAGTGGATTTGTCGAAGCATTTTAAAAGTATATATATATATATATATATATATATATATATATATATATATATATATATATATATATATATATACCAACTAAAATAAAAAATAATAACAAACCAAATATAAAGGGAAGAATGATTAAAATCTTACTTAAAAAAAGAAAGGTAAAAAAAAAATATACTTTTAAATTGCTTCGACAAATATCGCTTGTTAGAAATTAACAGAGGCTCAAGGGTGCGTGAGAATTACAAAAATTAGATACAAACTATAATAAGTAATAACAATAACCATATATAAAGGGAAGAATGATTAAAATCTTCTTAAATAATTAAGAGGGTAAAACAAATATATATATATATATATATATATATATATATATATATATATATATATCTATATATATATATAGATATATATATACAGTATATATATGTATATATATATATATATATATATATATATATGTGTGTGTGTGTATATATATACATATATATATATATATATATATATATATTTGTTTTACCTTCTTTATTATTTAAGAAGATTTTAATCATTCTTCCCTTTATATTTGGTTATTGTTATTACTTATTATGGTTTGTATTTAATTTTTGTAATTCTCACGCACCCTTGTATGTATATATATATATATATATATATATATATATATATATATATATATATATATATATATATGTATGTATATATGTAAACTTTTGAAACTTATCAGAATTTAAATTGACCTAATCGATACAATATACTCTCTCTAGACATCCGAAAGACTGAATGCATTGACTTTCTCTTAAGTGCTTCGATATTGTGGCGTTGACAATAAGCGAGTCATATGCGGTGTGAAATGTTGAATGCCTTAGAATGCATACGATAAAATAACTGCGAAGGTCCTGTAGAAAATAGGGTTCCCTGCTGTACAGGACCAGAAAAGCAGCCCTTAAAGTAAAAAAGGTAAGTAGAGTTCCCCTGCTGTACAGAAACCGAAAAGCAGCCCTTAAAGTCAAGTAAAAAGGTATGAATGGAAATACCACAATTTCGTCAAATAAAATTACTGTCGGGACAGAGATCATACTTATTTTTCGAAGCAATATACTTTACGTCTAAGACACAGATCCCACCGAATTTTCTTTCTTCATTGTACTTTCATTATCACCATATCCTATGCCGCCAACATTGTATCCACTGCATAGCGGCCTGATTACATTCGTAGAGGTCCCAATCTGTACTAATTGACCCCCTGTTCACACCCTTGGATTATGTGGTCCATTATCTGGTTGGTTGTGGTGGCATATGTGGTAACGTCCCTGACTGGTGATTGCCAGACTGGGGTTTGACTCCCTCTCAAACTCGTTAGTTTCTATGATCGCTGCCACCTCACCATTCTTGTGAGCTAAGGTTGGGGGGAAGTTTGGGGGGAGTCAATATGTCTATCTGCTGAGTCATCAGCAGCCACTGCCTGGCCCTCCTTGGTCATAGCTTGGGTGGAGATGGAGCTTGGGCGCTGATCATATCTATATATGGTCAGTCTCTAGCGCATTGTCCTGCTCGATAGGGCAATGTCATTGTCCCTTGCCTCTGCCATTCATGACCGGCCTTTAAACTTTTAAACAGAGGGTGCAAGACCCCATTTTTGAAGATCGTATCCTGATAAAAGCACAAAGTCATTTCTCACATTTACATGGTCATTTATATCGATTCAAACTTATCTTTAAGAGAAATAATGAAATTCAATTGCTTTATCAACTTCTCATAATTAAAATAAATAGTTTTGATTATGTAAGGTCTTTTACAAAGCCATTTCTCACAACATTTACACGGTCTTTCACATATATTCAGACTTACCTTGAAAAGAAATTAAAAATTCAGTCGCTTCATCATCCTCTCATAATTAAAATACATAATTTTGATTTTGTAAGTTTTTTTTTTTTTTTTTTTTTTTTTTTTTTTTTTTTTTTTTTTTTTTTTTTTTTTTTTCCTCAAAACTTCAAACTTGCAGCGAACAATTTTATATTGAACAGGTTGACATAAGTCTCTCTTCATAACATATATGACAAAGACCTCCGCCGTGGCAGCTTATTTCTCAACCTTCTGCTTGGCCTTGACCTAACAAGTATTAATTTTCCTACACTCAAATATGAACCCAGTTTGAAGTCTTAGTGACGATGATGCCCAAACTTATGGCTGATTACGTGAATTGGATATTTTGCTTGACCGTGACCTTAACCTTTGACCTTGACCTTCCAAAATGTAATCATTTCCATCTTTTTACATAAAAGTTAATCCTGCAAGTTTCATTACTCTAAGATTAAAATTGTGGCCTGGAGGCTGTTCATAAACAAAACACACAAACAGGGGATAAAACATAACCTCCTTCCAACTTCGTTGGCGTAGGGAATGAAAGGGAAAGGCTACGACACCCCTATACCAAATGAAGGTCAACAAATTTGACGTGTTGAGTCATCTACCTCTTCTTCTTCTTTAGATTGCCCGGTGCTTGTATCCGGACAGGGGCTTTTTGACGTTGCGTCTACCCCTAGACTTACCTCTGAATGTGTCCAGCGCTCCGACCAAAAAAAAAAAATGGTACTAAATCCCTTTCGAACAAAAAAAGTGCACAAATAGCTTAAACAAACAATAGACACAAAATCCCAGTTTGGTCGATATCATAAAAAAAAAAAAAAAAAAAAAAAACAATGGTACTAAATCCCTTTCGAACAAAAAAAAAAAGTACACAAATAGCTTAAACAAACAATAGACACAAAATCCCAGTTTGATCAACATCATTAAAAAAAAAAAAAAAAAAAAAAAAACAAGGGTACTAAATCCCTTTCGAACAAAAAAAAAAAAGTACACAAATAGCTTAAACAAACAATCGACACAAAATCCCAGTTTGATCAACATCATTAAAAAAAAAAAAAAAAAAAAAACTGGTACTAAATCCCTTTCGAACAAAAAAAAAAGTACACAAATAGCTTAAACAAACAATAGACACAAAATCCCAGTTTGATCAACATCATTTAAAAAAAAAAAAAAAAAAAAACAATGGTACTAAATCCCTTTCGAACAAAAAAAAAAGTACACAAATAGCTTAAACAAACAATAGACACAAAATCCCAGTTTGATCAACATCATTAAAAAAAAAAAACAATGGTACTAAATCCCTTTCGAACAAAAAAAAATGCACAAATAACTTAAAACAAACACTAGACACAAAATCCCAGTTTGATCAACATCATTAAAAAAAAAAAATGGTACTAAATTCCTTTCGAACAAAAAAAAAAAAGTACACAAATAGCTTAAACAAACAATAGACACAAAATCCCAGTTTGATCAACATCATTAAAAAAAAAAAAAAAAAAAAAAAAAACATACAATGGTACTAAATCCCTTACGAACAAAAAAAAAAGTGCACAAATAGCTTAAAACAATCAATAGACACAAAATCCCAGTTTGATCAACATCATTAAAAAAAAAAAAAAAAACAATGGTACTAAATCCCTTTCGAACAAAAAAAAAATGCACAAATAGCTTAAAACAAACAATAGACACAAAATCCAACAGTTTGATCAACATCATTGTTAACAGCAACAAAATCGGAAAACAACCGACGGCTGTATCAATTTCACGCCCTAACCACATCACCGATGCTAACAATAACAAATTTATTAGAGGCTGAAAAAAAAATAGTCATTCTCATCAACAATATTGCAACAACGATTAAAGGAACAAATGGTCCCAGACTAAATTGCATTGCATTTATTCATGCATTTATTCATAATTGCATAATTATAAGGTATGCATTAAGTTTG
>NC_090755.1:82564588-82584588 GCF_036898095.1 Palaemon carinicauda
CCTACATCCCTCTTTTTCCCTTTCCTCCAACAGTCCCTCCCCTCAGCCATTTTTTCCTATCCTCCAACACCCCCTTCCCCTCAGTAATTTCCCCCTCTCCTCCAACACCCCCTTCCCCTCAGCCTCTTTCCCCCTCTCCTCCCTCGTAGATTTCCTTCTTTATCATTTGTCAACGAGTAGGAGGAGGAAAGGGTAGGGCGAGAACTCGGAGAGAGAGAAGTTAAGAGGAAAGATGGAAGGAGGAAGAGATAGATAGATAGAGAGAGAGAGAGAGAGAGAGAGAGAGAGAGAGAGAGAGAGAGAGAGAGAGAGAGAGAGACAAAATCTTTATGGGGGTCATTATCATGAAAACTGTTCTCTTCCTTCCCTCGGCCTATTCTCTTCCACTCCTGAATTTATTCCTTCGCTACCAAGAGTTGAGGAAGCTTGGGTGAGGAACGGCCATGCCTCATTAGTTCCTATGCCATTATGTAGAGTTTGTTATTACTATTATTTATTATTGTTATTACTTTATTGTTATTTTATTATTATTATTATTATTATTATTATTTATTATTGTTATTATTTTATTATTTTATTGTTGTTATTATTATTGTTATTATTATTATTTTATTGTTGTTATTATTATTATCATTATTATTATTATTATTATTTTATTATTATAATTATTGTTATTATTATTATTATTATTTATAATCATCATTATTATAATCATTATTATTATAATTATTATTATTATTATTGTTAGCTAAGCTACAACCCTTGTTGGAAGAGCAGGTGGCTATAAGCCCAGGGTCTCCAACAGGGAAAATAGCCCGGTGAGGAAAGGAAACAAGGAAAAATAAAATGAGTTGATGATAAATACTACGCAGCCTTGGGCTTGTGTTGTCGTAGTAGGCTGCCTATATGAGGTATTGTTTGGGTTTCTTTATGAGAGAGAGAGAGAGAGAGAGAGAGAGAGAGAGAGAGAGAGAGAGAGAGAGAGAGAGCTCTAGTAAACAGTAGTGTATAGAGGATTGAAGCAGTAGGATATGTTTCCTATACCATAAAGAGCAAATCTCTCTCTCTCTCTCTCTCACGATTCTATGTGTATAGACATAATTTTTCTACCCTCTTCCAAAGGTGTTGGGCTCCAAGCTCCAAGCTAGGAACAGGGAGGGCCAGGCATTAGCTGCTGATGAATCAGCAGGGAGACCCCATGGGTCATATTTCGGCTCACAAGGATGGTGAGGTTGTAGATACAAAAAGAACTAACGAACTAGAGCGGGTCACGAATCCCAGTCCAGCAAGTCGCCAGGCAAGGACGTTTCCAAATCAGTTAGATTACGTCTTAGTAAACGGGTGGATTTTTGTTTACGTTTTGTTGAAATAAAATGTTAAATAACGACTTTTATCCAACAAACTGTGTTTTAATGAGAATTTGATGGATGGGAATAATTTATATCATTACGTTATGAGGGATTTCGTCTGTTTGTAACATGAAGTGTTGTTTATCTTACATACTTCAGTTGTAAATATTAGCTCCTCTACTCTACATTATCTTATAATTTTCATTATTTTATGTCCTTATACATTGGTAAATAAAGTGTTGTTTATCTTACATACTTCAGTTGTAAATATAAACTCCTCTATGTGTGTACTGCATACTCTACATTATCTTGTAATTTTCATTTGTTTATGCCCCCTGTGGCCGCGGGGGCATAAAACAATTAGAATAGCGCCAACGTTATCCCTGCGTGTCGTACGAGGCGACTAAAAGGGACGGGACGAGGGGGCTGGGAACCCCCTCTCCTGTAAAAGTATCCTGTGAGACAGCAACAAAGAGATGGAGCTGGGGGGAGAGTGACTGCTCCCCGCACTCTAGTTTTGGGGTGTTTGAATGTGCGTGGATGTAGTACGATAGAGAGTAAAAGATGTGAGATTGGAAGTATGTTTAGAAGTAGAAGGATGGATGTATTGGCCTTGTGTGAGACAAAGATGAAAGGAAAGGGTGAAGTGATGTTTGGTGAAATGTCTGGTAGAGTGTCTGGGATTGAAAGGGGAAGAGCGAGAGAGGGTGTGGCTTTATTGCTGAGTGAATGGATGACAGGTAAAGTAGTGGAATGGAAGGAGATATCATCTAGGTTAATGTGGGTAAAGGTTAGGTTGGGTAGGGAATGTTGGGCGTTTGTCAGTGCGTATGGGCCAGGTAGTGAGAAAAGTGAAGAAGAGCGGAATGAGTTCTGGAATGAATTAACTAGGTGTGTAGAAGGACTGGGTAGAAGGAATTATGTAGTTGTTATGGGTGACTTAAATGCTAGAGTGGGGTGCTGGAGAGGTAGAAGGTGTCATTGGGAAATATGGCGTACCAGGTGAAAATGAGAGGGGTGAGAGACTGGTAGATATGTGTGTTGAACAAGAGATGGTAATAAGTGCTAGCTTTTTTAAGAAGAAAGATAAAAATAAGTATACATGGGTAAGAGTGGCAAATGGAAGAGTAGTAGAAAGGGCATTAATGGATTATGTGTTGATAACTAGAAGAATGTTTGGAAGATTGAAAGACGTGCACGTGTTTAGGGGTATGGCTAACGGTATGTCTGATCATTTTTTGGTGGAAGGAAAATTGGTTGTAGCAAAACAGTGGGGGAATAGAGTAGGTGGATGTAAAAGGGAGCTAGTGAGGGTTGAAGAGCTAATAAAACCTGGGGTAAAAAGTAAATATCAGGAAAGGTTGAAAATGGCATATGACGAGGTGAGAGTAAGAGAAACTGGTAATTTAGAGGAGGAGTGGAAGTTAGCAAAAGAAAATTTTGTTGGGATTGCAAGTGATGTATGTGGCAAGAAGGTTGTTGGAGGCAGCATGAGGAAGGGCAGTGAATGGTGGAATGAAGGAGTGAAGGTAAAAGTGGAAGAGAAAAAGAGGGCTTTTGAAGAATGGCTGCAGAGTAATAGTATAGAGAAGTATGAAAAATATAGAGAGCAAAAGGTGGAAGTAAAGCGCAAGGTACGTGAGGCAAAGAGGGCAGCTGACCTGAGGTGGGGTCAGGGACTGGGTCAGTCATATGAAGAGAATAAGAAGAAGTTTTGGAAAGAAGTGAAGAGAGTAAGGAAGGCCGGCGCAAGAATTGAAGAGACAGTGAAAGATGGAAATGGAAGGTTGTTAAAAGGAGAGGAGGCAAGGAAAAGGTGGGCGGAATATTTTGAAAGTTTGCTGAATGTTGAGGATGATAGGGAGGCAGATATAATTGCGGTTCCAGGTGTTGAGGTGCCAGTGATGGGAGATGAGAATGAGAGAGAGATTACAATAGAGGAAGTGAGGAGAGCACTAGATGAAACGAGAGTAGGAAAAGCATCGGGTATGGATGGTGTGAAAGCTGAGATGTTGAAGGAAGGGGGTGTGACTGTACTTGAATGGTTGGTGAGATTGTTTAATGTGTGTTTTGTGTTGTCAATGGTACCAGTAGATTGGGTCTGTGCATGTATTGTACCACTATATAAGGGTAAGGGAGATGTGCATGAGTGTTGTAATTCAAGAGGTATTAGTTTGTTGAGTGTAGTTGGAAAAGTGTATGGTAGAATACTGATTAATAGGATTAAGGATAAAACAGAGAATGCAATCTTGGAAGTACAGGGTGGTTTTAGAAGAGGTAGGGGTTGTATGAATCAGATTTTTACAGTTAGGCAGATATGCGAGAAATATTTAGCAAAAGGTAAGGAGGTGTATGTTGCGTTTATGGATCTGGAGAAAGCATATGATAGAGTTGATAGGGAAGCAATGTGGAATGTGATGAGGTTATATGGAGTTGGTGGAAGGTTGTTGCAAGCAGTGAAAAGTTTCTACACAGGTAGTAAAGCATGTGTTAGAATAGGAAAGGAGGTGAGCGATTGGTTTCCGGTGAGAGTGGGGCTGAGACAGGGATGTGTGATGTCGCCCTGGTTGTTTAACTTGTATGTTGATGGAGTGGTGATAGAGGTGAATGCTAGAGTGCTTGGACGAGGATTAAAACTGTTAGGCGAGAATGATCATGAATGGGAGGTAAATCAGTTGTTGTTTGCGGATGATACTGTATTGGTAGCAGACACAGAAGAGAAGCTTGACCGACTAGTGACAGAATTTGGAAGGGTGTGTGAGAGAAGGAAGTTGAGAGTTAATGTGGGTAAGAGTAAGGTTATGAGATGTACGAGAAGGGAAGGTGGTGCAAGGTTGAATGTCATGTTGAATGGAGAGTTACTTGAGGAGGTGGATCAGTTTAAGTACTTGGGGTCTGTTGTTGCAGCAAATGGTGGAGTGGAAGCAGATGTACGTCAGAGAGTGAATGAAGGTTGCAAAGTGTTGGGGGCAGTTAAGGGAGTAGTAAAAAATAGAGGATTGGGCATGAATGTAAAGAGAGTTCTATATGAGAAAGTGATTGTACCAACTGTGATGTATGGATCGGAGTTGTGGGGAATGAAAGTGATGGAGAGACAGAAATTGAATGTGTTTGAGATGAAGTGTCTGAGGAGTATGGCTGGTGTATCTCGAGTAGATAGGGTTAGGAACGAAGTGGTGAGGGTGAGAACGGGTGTAAGAAATGAGTTAGCGGCTAGAGTGGATATGAATGTGTTGAGGTGGTTTGGCCATGTTGAGAGAATGGAAAATGGCTGTCTGCTAAAGAATGTGATGAATGCAAGAGTTGATGGGAGAAGTACAAGAGGAAGGCCAAGGTTTGGGTGGATGGATGGTGTGAAGAAAGCTCTGGGTGATAGGAGGATAGATGTGAGAGAGGCAAGAGAGCGTGCTAGAAATAGGAATGAATGACGAGCGATTGTGACGCAGTTCCGGTAGGCCCTGCTGCTTCCTCCGGTGCCTTAGATGACCGCGGAGGTAGCAGCAGTAGGGGACTCAGCAGTATGAAGCTTCATCTGTGGTGGAAATGTGGGAGGTTGGGCTGTGGCACCCTAGCAGTACCAGCTGAACTCGGCTGAGTCCCTGGTTAGGCTGGAGGAACGTAGAGAGTAGAGGTCCCCTTTTTGTTTTGTTTCTTGTTGTTGTCGGCTACCCCCCAAAATTGGGGGAAGTGCCTTGGTATATGTATGTATGTATGTTATGTCCTTATACATTGGTGTTATGTAAGCTAACTGATACTTATTGTTGCTACAAGATATAAGGATTGGTACGTTTCTATATCAAATCCTTTATAATCTGAATTGTTAATTTTATTAACAGAAACTTACGGTCTATTAAATTTCTTATTCCTGATCTAGATATTAATCTTTGGCACCGTAGTTCAATTAGTTCATTATGCATGTTGCATAAGATTTTTCATAACTCTGACCATCCTTTACATTCAGATCTCCCTGGACAATTCTATCCTGTTCGTAATACTAGGCAGGCAGCTAATTCTAATAGCCAGGCCTTCTCCATCATGAGGCTCAATACTACACAGTATTCTAGAAGTTTTATTCCAGCTGGGACCAAGTTGTGGAATGATCTTCCTAATCGGGTAGTTGACTCAGTAGAACTTCAAAAGTTCAAAGTTGGAGCAAATGTTTTTAAGTTGTCCAGGCTGACATGAGTCTTTTTATAGTTTATATGTGACATATCTGTTTTTGACGTTGTTAATAGTTTATATAGGACATATCTGTTTTGACGCTGTTACTGTTTTTAGAATGATTTATTGTTAATTTATTCTCATCATTTATTTATTTCCTTATTTCCTTTCCCCAGTGGGCTATTTTTCCCTGTTGGAGCCCTTGGGCTTATAGCATCTTGCTTTTCCAACTATGGTTTTAGCTTGGTAAGTAATAATAATGATTATTTTATTAACTGATTTCTCGTTGATTTATATAAAGAGCCAGTTATTTTCCTACCAAGATCTGCAAACTTCCGCACTTTTCCTGGACAGATTATTTATAGTGTTAAATCGATGCTTGGAATTTTAGTACAGTGGCTATGATGATAATTGGAGCAAGAAAAAGAATATGTACATATATGCACAACGAATGTGATACGTTGAAAATAATGATTATAATAATGATAATAATAATAATAATAATAATAATAATAATAATAATAATAATAATAATAATATGTATCTTTACTTATAGCGTAAACAAATCTATCCACTGACTGAACAGACAATATCAAAAGGTATCTCTCCCCTGCTTCTGCAGTGATACTTGGGGAAATCGATTAGAAGCCGCCCCTTCCCCCCCCCCTAAAACAAATAAACGAACTTCCGAGATATTAGATTCTCATTATTAACAATATTGGCACATCAAAATCGAATTATCAATAACCCCCTCCCCCCATAACCGAGCGTTTTCTTCTTTCAAAGTTTATGCTAATCATTTGGTGCATAATTATCTCGAGAGATAATTAGAAATCTTTTGAGATGGTCTTATTCTTTAGCCTCTCCTCTCCCTCGTCTGTTGCATCCCCATGGTCTTCCTTAATACAGAATTGACAACGCTGAGATTACCAAACAATTCTTCTTCGCTCAAGGAGTCGACTATTACACTGTAATTGTTCAGTGGCTTATTTGCCTCTTGGTAAGGGTAGAAGAGAGACTTTTAGCTAGGGTAAGCAGCTCTTCTAGGAGGACACTCAAAATCAAACCATTGTTCTCTAGTCTTGGTCAACTACTGCACTGTAATTGTTCAGTGGCTACTTGCCTCTTAGTAAGGGTAGAAGAGAGACTTTTAGCTAGGGTAAGCAGCTCTTCTAGGAGGACACTCAAAATCAAACCATTGTTCTCTAGTCTTGGTCAATTACTGCACTGTAATTGTTCAGTGGCTACTTGCCTCTTGGTAAGGGTAGAAGAGAGACTTTTAGCTAAGGTAAGCAGCTCTTCTAGGAGGACACTCAAAATCAAACCATTGTTCTCTAGTCTTGGTCAACTACTGCACTGTTATTCAGGGGCTACTTTCCTCTTGGTAAGGGTAGAAGAGAGACTTTAGCTAGGGTAAGCAGCTCTTTTAAGAAGGATACTCCAATATCAAACCATTATTCTCTAGTCTTTGGTAGTGCCATATCCTCTGTATTATTGCCTTCCGCTGCCTTGGGGTACAGTTCTCTAGCTTGAGGGTACACACCGGCGCACTATTCTATCTTATTTCCCTTTCCTTTTTTGATGTTTTCATAATTTGTATATGAAAGATCTATTCTAATATTGTTAATCTTCTTAAAATGAATCATTTTAATTTTTTATTACTTCTCTTGTAGTTTATTTATTTCCTTTCCTCACTGGGTTATTTTTCCCCAGTAGATCCCGAGGGCTTACATCAACCTGCTTTGAGATCCCGAGGGCATATATCAACGTGCTTTTTTAAGTATTGTTGTATTTTGATAATAATAATAATAATAATAATAATAATAATAATAATAATAAATCAACGTCATAGGTTTGCTGTTATCTGTAATAGATGTAACGAAGTCATATGTTAAAAAAAAACCATAATAAAGATTAATCCTCCTTCGAGTAGCCAAAGCTATCCTTACAATCATGCCTTGTGAGAGTAATTGTATCCGAAGTTCAGGGTATTAGATCTCCAATCAAAGTTTCTATTACTCCCACTCCAAGTTAAGCTCGACTCCCTGGGCCTTTTAGTTTCGATTGTTTGGAATAGTTAATGCCGAGAGGAACTGGAGTCCTCCAGAGTCTGGAAGCCGAAGTTGTTTTTCCAGGAGTCTGAGCTACGCATTGCCCGTTTCCCTTGTTTCTCCTGTACTGTACGCGCCTTTCCTGCAGGGTTGCCAGGTCTGGCTTTTTAAGGCCAATTTGACCTTTTTTTCGATACGTTTGGCATCTGAAATTTAGCTTTATTTTTTTTTTCATTAGAAAAATATTCGTAAATATATTAATTACACCTTTTTTTCTCATTATATAAAGCAAAAAAACAATTTGGCCTCAAAGCTGGTCCTTTTTTAGTGAACGGTTGGCCGTCTTTATCAAATTACATATGGCAATTGGTCATTATAATATCTAGTGTATAATTATCCTAGAAAAATATTCGTAGATATATGAATAACTGCCGTTATTCATTATAAAAAAAACAATTTGGCCTCAAATCTGGCCCTTTTTTAGTGAACGGTTGGCCTTCTTTATCAAATTACATATGGCAATTGGTCATTATAATATCTAGTGTATAATTATCCTAGAAAAATATTCGTAGATATATGAATAACTGCCGTTATTCATTATAAAAAAACAATTTGGCCTCAAATCTGGCCCTTTTTTAGTGAACGGTTGGCCTTCTTTATCAAATTACATATGGCAATTTGTCATTATAATATCTAGTGTATAATTATCCTAGAAAAATATTCGTAGATATATGAATAACTGCCGTTATTCATTATAAAAAAACAATTTGGCCTCAAATCTGGCCCTTTTTTAGTGAACGGTTGGCCTTCTTTAGCAAATTACACATGGCAATTAGTCATTATAATCTCTAGTTTATAATTGTCCTAGACAAATATTCGTAGATATATGAATAACTGCTTTTATTCATTATAAAAAGCAATTTGGCCTCAAATTTGTCCCTTTTTTTAGTGAACGGTTGACCTTCTTTAGCAAATTACATATGGCAATTAGTCATTATAATCTCTAGTTTATAATTGTCCTAGAAAAATATTCGTAGATATATGAATTACTGCATTTATTCATTTTAAAAAAAACAATTTGGCCTCAAATCTGGCCCTTTTTTAGTGAACGGTTGACCTTCTTTAGCAAATTACATATGGCAATTAGTCATTATAATCTCTAGTTTATAATTGTCCTAGAAAAATATTCGTAGATATATGAATTACTGCATTTATTCATTTTAAAAAAAACAATTTGGCCTCAAATCTGGCCCTTTTTTAGTGAACGGTTGACCTTCTTTAGCAAATTACATATGGCAATTAGTCATTATAATCTCTAGTTTATAATTGTCCTAGAAAAATATTCGTAGATATATGAATTACTGCATTTATACATTATAAATAACAATTTGGCCTCAAATCTGGCCCTTTTATTAGTGAACGGTTGGCCGTTTTTATCAAATTACATATGGCAATTTGTCTTTATAATCTCTAGTTTATAATTGTCCTAGAAAAATATTCGTAGATATATGAATAACTGCATTTATACATTATAAATAACAATTTGGCCTCAAATCTGGCCCTTATTTAGCGAACGGTTGGCCTTCTTTAGCAAATTACATATGGCAATTAGTCATTATAATCTCTAGTTTATAATTGTCTTAGAGAAATATTCGTAGATCTATGAATTACTGTATTTATTTATTATAAAAAACAATTTGGCCTCAAATCTGGGACTTTTTTAGAGAACGGTTGGCCTTCTTTAGCAAATTACATGTGGCAATTGGTCATTATAATATCTAGTTTATAATTATCCTAGAAAAATTGTAATTAGTCATTATAACCAAATTGTCCTAGACAAATATTCGTAGATATATGAAAAACTGCATTTATACATTATAAATAGCAATTTGGTCTCAAATCTGGCCTTTTTTTTTAGTGAACGGTTGGCCTTCTTTAGCATATGGTAACCCTGCTTTCCCGCCATCCTCTCTCTACCTCTCGCCACGGTAGTATGCTCGTTGAAACGTCTATGGAGTCTTTCGATAACCCTTAACTTCCTGATTGAGAGGGACACCGAGCCGCTCTTCAAGAGTTATCGAGATGTGGACGAAGAACCCTCACCCTAATGTATGGCTTGTTTGCAAACCTGCGTTTTTTCTTTCGCCGTAGCTAATTTAGGGGCTGAGATAAGTTACGTGTTGTTGTTGTCGCTCTTGGCTTCGTTCGCTATTGCAATTAATGGAATAGTTGGGAGATTTTTCTATCTAAATCTTTATTTTTCTTGCATTTATATTTTACATTAAAGAGGTTTAGCTTACAAAAAAGATTAAGGTTTGCCGAAGGAAAGTGGCATTCATATGAAATGATTTTTTATATCTTCATTTTTCTTGCATTTGTTTACATTAATTAAGTTTAGCTTACATATAAAGACAATATTTACTGAAGGATATTTAGCATTTATATAAAATGTACAGTTGGACACAAGAATTACTGGTACACCTCGCTCTGGGGAAGTGTATCCAGCCTCACCCTTACTACGTTGAGTTCTTGTGTTTTGGCCAGCCTACCAACTCCTTATTTTGGCTACTCACCGCGAAATAAAGGCGTGGCAGGGATTTTCAAGGTTTAAAGGCCACTCATGAATGGCAGGGGCAAGGGACAGTGACATTGCCTTAACGAGTAGGACAATGCCCTAGAGACTGGCCATATATACAGATGATCAGTGCTCAAGCCTCCTCTCCACCCAAGCTAAAACCAAGGAGGGTCAGGCAAAGGCTTGCTGATGACTCAGCAGATAGACCTATAGTCTCCCCCAAACCTCCTATCCATAGCTCACAAGGATGATAAGATTGCAGCGACCAAAGGAACTAACGAGTTTGAGCGGGACTCGAACCCCAGTCTGGCGTTCACCAGTCAGGGACGTTACCACATTGGCCACCACAACCCTGTACTTCTTCGGAGGGAGGTGTGCCAGTGACTCATGTGTCCGATTGCACATAAAGGTTAAAGGTGACTGGTTTCAGTACCGGTTCCATCAGAATAGATGCTTACCAGAACGTCAGCCTTGCAAGCCCAGCCCCCCACTGTGGTGCCCTACCACAGCAGTAGCCTCCCCAGTAAACAGCTTAAACTCACGTTCCTGGGCGGGGATCGATCTCTTGCCATGCGAAATGCTAGGCAAACACGTTACCACTGTACTAGCCAGAAGGTTAGTACAGTTATGACCTATAAGGAATAGATGGAATGTCTTAGTGCTGAATCTCACCCGTATTCCTAAATGACTGATATAGAGTAAGTGCGTCTATTGAGTTTACAAATATCTTACGACGTAACAATAAGCTGCTGGTTGGTGAAGGCAGTCGCATTAATTGGGTCTCTGACTTACTCCGCGTGATCTATTCTTGCATAGTAAACTGACATTCGTGTATGCGTATTTCATCCACTTACTATAGCGTCCCACTTTTCCAACTAGGGTTGTAGCTTAGCTAGTAATTATTATTATTATTATTATTATTATTATTATTATTACTACTACTACTACTACTTACTAAGCTACAACCCTAGTTGGAAGAGCAGGATGCTATAGGCGAAAGCGCCCCAACAGGGAAAATAGCCCAGTGAGGAAAAGAAACTAGGAAAAATAAAAATATCTTAAGAACTGTAACAATATTAAAATAGATATTTCCCATATAAACTATAAAAACTTTAACAAAACAAGAGGAAGATAAATTAGAATAGTGTGCCCGAGTGTACCCTCAAGCAAGAGAATTTTAGCCTAAGACATTGGAAGGCCAGGGTACAGAAGCTATAGCCCTACCCAAGACTAGAGAACAATGGTTTGATTTTGGAGTTTCCTCCTAGAAGAGGTGCTTACCATAGCTAAAAAAAATCTCTTCTACCCTTACCAAGAGGAAAGTGGCTACTGAACAATTACAGTGCAGTAGTTGACCGAGAATGGAAAACAATTATTTGAATTTGGAGTGTCCTCCTAGAGGAGCTGCTTGCCATAGCGAAAGAATCTCTTCTACCCTTAACAAGAGGAAATTAGCCTCTGAAGAACTTCAGTGCAATAGATGACCAAGACTAGAGAACATGGGTTTGATTTTGGAATGTCCTTCTCCTAGAAGAGCTGCTTAACCTAGCTAAAGAGTCTCTTCTACCCTTACCAAGAGTAAAGTAGTCACTGAGCAACACCAGTGCAATAGTTAACCAAGACTAGAGAACAATGGTTTCATTTTGGAGTGTCCTCCTAGAAGAGCTGCTTACCCTAGCTAAAGAGTCTCTTCCACCCTTACCAAGAGTAAAGTAGTCACTGAGCAACTCCAGTGCAATAGTTAGCCAAGACTAGAGAACAACGGTTTGATTTTGGAATGTCTTTCTCCTAGAAGAGCTGCTTACCCTAGCTAAAGAGTCTCTTCTACCCTTAGCAAGAGTAAAGTAGCCACTGAGCAACTCCAATGCAATAGTTAGCCAAGACTAGAGAACAATGGTTTGATTTCGGAGTGTCCTTCTACTAGAAGGGCTGCTTACCCTAGCTAAAGAGTCTCTTCTACCCTTACCAAGAGTAAAGTAGCCACTGAGCAACACCAGTGCAATAGTTAACCAAGACTAGAGAACAATGGTTTCATTTTGGAGTGTCCTCCTAGAAGAGCTGCTTACCCTAGCTAAAGAGTTTCTTCCACCCTTACCAAGAGTAAAGTAGTCACTGAGCAACTCCAGTGCAATAGTTAGCCAAGACTAGAGAACAACGGTTTGATTTTGGAATGTCTTTCTCCTAGAAGAGCTGCTTACCCTAGCTAAAGAGTCTCTTCTACCCTTAGCAAGAGTAAAGTAGCCACTGAGCAACTCCAATGCAATAGTTAGCCAAGACTAGAGAACAATGGTTTGATTTCGGAGTGTCCTTCTCCTAGAAGAGTTGCTTACCCTAGCTAAAGAGTCTCTTCTACCCTTACCAAGAGTAAAATAGCCACTGAGCAACTCCAGTGCAATAGTTAGCCAAGACTAGAGAACAATGGTTTGATTTTGGAGTGTCTTTCTCCTAGAAGAGCTGCTTACCCTAGCTAAAGAGTTTCTTCTACCCTTACCAAGAGTAAAGTAGCCACTGAGAAACTCTAGTGCAATAGTTAGCCAAGACTAGAGAACAATGGTTTGATTTCGGAGTGTCCTCCTAGAAGAGCTGCTTACCCTAGCTAAAGAGTCTCTTACTACCCTTATCAACTATGCAACTACCTACGCAATTGCATAAATTAATTATGTGAATCATATCCTTCTTTGCCTTTGGAAGCTGTGCTGATAGAGCATTGATTCATCTGTTTCAGTAGACATTGGTTCAAATCCCCAGAGAGGAAGTTATTAACAGCAATGATTACATAATTTGTTAAAGCTTAAATGAAACTAAGGTCAAACTTGTTCCGGTGGTAATAACTTGTGATCGTCAGTAGTCCAGATATAAGAGATAATCTCCTATTGATCATAAGACTAATCTGAAACTAATGATTAATTTAATCATATCCTGTATGGTAATCCCAAGTAATCTTTTTGGCATTTTCGTTTTACATCGGTTGTAAAGCTTTTTGCTTGGCTGGATAGCACTTTGATGTATCCAGGGATATATATTAATAGTAGGCTGATGCAATGGCTATTCTGAAACGTTTCGTAACCCATTCAGTGCTGTAGCGCATTTATTGTAAGACTTCATTATGTATATTCAGTTCATATTGCTTTTGAGGATTATATTTTCAAACTATGTTGTTAAATTTAACTTCATTGTTTTATCGTTTCCCCTACTGTCTGTTGTACCAACCGTGTGTCACACGATCGTACATAGTTCATATTGTGCTTGTATTTTCGCTCTCCCCTCGCACTAAAAAGAACCTGAAAAAAACATGTCTGTTTTTCTCATTGGTAACAGTGTCAATTTTGACCATGAAAATTCTTGTTGCTTTGAGCTTTTGTATATAAAGGAGAGTGTTCTACACTAAACTCACTCAGTTGCTTTCATAGTGTCTTCAAAGTCACAAGTTCACAACCTTCTCTCGGCCCGTGTTTACTTGGATTTTCATCTTGTACCGCACGTATTTGTTGCATGTTCATACAATGTAATGCAATTGTTGTTTTTTTTTCATATTTCGCTCTTTCCCCACATTGATAATAGACCAACCTGTTTAAGCTTACCATCTCATGTTTTAATTTGTTATATTTTTGTTACATTCTTGCTCTTAACTGCTTGTATATAAAATCGTTATCTGTCCTTTTTTTTTATTTCTCGCTCTTTCCCACATTGATAGACCAACCTGTTTAAGCTTGCTATCTCATGTTTTAGTTTGTTATAGTTTTGTGACATTCTTGTTCTTAACTGCTTGTATATAAAATCGTTATCTGTCCTTTTTTTATTTCTCGCTCTTTCCAACATTGATAATAGACCAACTTGTTTAAGCTTGCTATCTCATGTTTTAATTTGTAATATTGTTGTGACATTCTTGCTCTTAACTGCTGGTATATGAAATTGTTATCTGGCCTTTTTTTTATTTCTCGCTCTTTCCCATATTGATAATAGGCCAACCTGCTTAAGCTTGCTATCTCATGTTTTAATTTGTTATATTTTTGTGACATTCTTGCTCTTAACTGCTTGTATATAAAATCGTTATCTGTCCTTTTTTTATTTTTCGCTCTTTCCCACATTGATAATAGACCAACCTGTTTAAGCTTGCTATCTCATGTTTTAATTTGTAATATTGTTGTGACATTCTTGCTCTTAACTGCTTGTATATAAAATCGTTATCTGTCCTTTTTTATTATTTTTCGCTCTCTCCCACATCGATAATAAACCAAGGTGTTGAAGCTTGCTATCTCATGTTTTAATTTGTAATATTGTTGTGACATTCTAGCTCTCAACTGCTTGTATATAAATTCGTTATCTGTTGAATAAATTTTTATCTTTCACTCTTTCGCACATTGATAATAGACCAACCTGCTTAAGCTTGCTATCTCATGTTTTAATTTGTAATATTTTTGTGACACTCTTGCTCTCAACTGTTTGTATATAAGCTCGTTATTTGTTGATTAAATTTTTATCTCTCTTGCTCTTTTCACATTGATAATAGACCAACCTGTTTAAACTTGCTATCTCATGTTTTAATTTGTAATATTGTTGTGACATTCTTGCTCTCAGTTGCCTGTATATAAGTTCGTTATTTATTGAATAAAGGTTACGTGTATTCACCTCGCCTCTTTGCCATGATCTATACAGATTTGAATTGAATTTAATATTTTTTCTTTTCACTTACACGAATTTGTTATCTTCTTGTTTTCTTATTATCTTTATAGTTTGTTTAGGAACTATTTATTTTAGTGTTGTTGCTGTTCTTAAAATATTTTATTTTTCCTTTTTTCCTTTCCTCACTGAGCTATTTTCCCTGTTGGGGTCCCTGGGCTTATAGCATCATGCTTTTCCAGCTAGGGTTGTGGCTTAGCAAGTAATAATAATAATAATAATAATAATAATAATAATAATAATAAATGATGTTATTCTCTCATTTTCATAGGTAGTTCATAATTTTAGTATGGGCGCATCCAAAAATGTCCATTGCACAAATTTACGTATTTTATAATAATAAGATATTTTCATCTTCCTCTGAACTGTAAAAATTTATGGAAATTATTTATTTCCAGGGTTTGTAGAAGAGAGTTAATTTATTGTAATGAATATTTTAAATCGTTTTAGATTCATGCATAAAATGAGACCTGTATAAACATCCTGCTTAAGTTTAGATCGACTAAATTAAAGTAAATTTGAAAGAAATCTTTAACGTCTTTGTAAACGAAAAGTTCGTTAGAGAGATTAGTTCACCAAAATTTCAACTAGGCTCCACAAGGCACTAGAAGATTTGGAAAACCCAAGATTACATGGCTGAGGACTATGAAGCGTGAAGTAGGAGATGATGAATGGAGAAGTATTGATTTAAAAGCTCAAGATAGAGACGACTGGCGAAATCTAACCGAGACCCTTTGCGTCATTAGACGAAGGAGATGGTGATGATGATGATGATGATGATTCTTGGTATAAAAGCATTTTGAAACCTCTTTTAGCTACTTCAGAATATAAGAAAATGGCCTAAAATCTGAATATATGTCTTCGAGGAAAATACCTGTTTATGGATTAATTTTGATATTAGCTAAGGTAATTAATTATTCTAGGATTAATTCTGATATTAGCTAATGTAATTGATTATTCTAGGATTAATTCTGATATTAGCCAAGGTAATTATTTAGTCTAGGATTAATTCTGATATTAGCTAAGGTAATTGATTATTCTAGGATTAATTCTGATATTAGCCAAGGTCATTGACTATTCTAGGATTAATTCTGATATTAGCTAAGGTAATTAATTATTCTAGGATTAATTCTGATATTAGCTAAGGTCATTGACTGTTCTAGGATTATTTCTGCTATTAGCCAAGGTCATTGACTGTTCTAGGATTCATTCTGATATTAGCCAAGGTAATTCATTATTCTAGGATTCATTCTGATATTAGCCAAGGTAATTCATTATTCTAGGATTATTTCTGATATTAGCCAAGGTAATTCATTATTCTAAGATTGATTCTGATATTAGCCAAGGTAATTCATCATTCTAGGATTGATATTAGCTAAGGTAATTATTTATTCTAAGATTGATTCTGATATTAGCTAAGGTAATTAATTATTCTAGGATTATTTCTGATATTAGCTAAGGTAATTAATTATTCTAGGATTCATTCTGATATTAGCCAAGGTAATTAATTATTCTAATCTCTCCTGAACCAAGATGAATATGAGCTCTCATGGAAACGTGAGGCTGAAAGAATTACAAAGTGAAGTTTTAGAATTACAAAGTGAAGTTTTACGTGAGGTTTTTGGGGAAAGGTTATTCTCTGGAGCCATGTTATGGAATACATTTTCTGTTTATCACAGCGAGATAGTGCTCTCTCTCTCTCTCTCTCTCTCTCTCTCTCTCTCTCTCTCTCTCTCTCTCTCTCTCTCTCTCTCTCTCTCGGTATGTTTTTATCCAAAAAAATTAGAATAGTTTTGGTTTTTACAACAGTTGTGCTGAAACCTGTTCTGGTGTTGTACTGTTTAAGCAAATCATTTAGGGTAGTGTTGGTCTATTGGAAACGTCCCTGCCTGTGGTACTGCTGGACTGGGGTTCGAGTTCCGCTCAATCTCAATAGTTTCTTGTAGTGTCTGCAACCTCACCCTCCTTGCGCGCTAAGGTGAAGTCTTTGGAGGAGCCTACGGGCCTATTTGCCGAGTCATTAATAGCAATTGCCTGGACCTCCCAGGTCTTAGATTAGGTGGGGAGGGGGGCTTAAGCGCTGATCATATGCATATACAGTCATTCTCTAGGTCATTGTCCCTTGCCTCTGCCATTCATGAGCGGCCTTTAAACCTGAATTCGCATAAGGAAAAGGACCAATTCTGAGTAATACAATCTGTGATTTCACTTGTCCTATGTCATTCATACCAATTAGTCCTCTTCTCTGTTCATAATCTCATTGACTAAACATTTCATTGATCAATTTAATATAAGTTTATATGAGTTTGCTATAGTGATCATTACTCCGTTTACGTTTTAAGAATTTATTTAAAATAGAATAACAATTTACTTGTAAATAAAACCAAACCCTTTTACCCCCAGGCTATTTGGAAATTTCCAACCCTTAACCCCCAGGGGTTATTTTTTTTCCCAGCACATTTTGCAGTATATTTTATTGCTCTAACAGCCTTAATTTTCGTCATAGAGAGGTCAGGTTGGTCTCATTCTCTTGGGAAATGTCTGAAGTTTCTCAAAAAATTATCAAAAATATGCAAAATAAAATGTAAATAGCAGGTTTTTGCAAGGACGTACCGGTACGTCCATGGGGGTAAAGGGATGAGTTTTGTGAAACGTACCGGCAAGTCCTTTGGGGGTAAAAGGGGTTAATTCTCAGAAAACTGATACGACTGTTTCATCGTTTAGCTTTTGTTCTTTTCAGTATCTGGAGTAAAACCCTCAAGCCATTGAAAGTGGAAACTTAAATGTTATTAAAATATTATTTGATTGCTACTTTTGTAATATTGAAATGTGATATGTTTAACAATCTATAAATGAAAAAATAAAATACAGAAAGAGGACAAGTCACAAATCTATAGATTTATGAGAATCGTGGAGAAGCAAGTTGAAATTAGGTAAGTTTTTGAAAGGTTTTATTGGAAAGAGGACACTTTTTCCGAGTAAGGGAACTTCTTTATATTAAGTTTTTTCACATCGGAAGCTGTTGGGTGTAGCAATATCTAGATAGATTATTTTTCATTGGTAGAATTTTGAGAGATTCTTTATGGTCGCTTGTTGAGTATCTAGAATGTTATTGTAGTCTAAGTTAAGTGTTCTATAGTCCATTTCTTTTATCGAGGCAGATTTGCACTGACTCCCAGCTGTGCCCTTTTAGCTCGGAAAAGTTTCCGGATCGCTGATTGGTTAGAATTATCTCGTCCAACCAATCAGCGATCCGGAAACTTTTCCGAGCTAAAAGGGCACCGCTGCGAGTCGGTGCAAATATGCATCGCTAAAAGAAATGGACTATAGTGGTAATAGATATTCCAATGCAAGCTATTATTATTATTATTATTATTATTATTATTATTATTATTATTATTATTATTGTTGTTGTTATTATTGTTATTAACCTGGTGGCTGATGTGGTAACGTCCCTGACTGGTGAACGCCAGACTGGGGTTCAAGCCCCGCTCAAACTCCGTAGTTTTTTGTATCGCTGCAACCTCACCATCCTTGTGACCTAAGGATAGGGGTTTTGGGTGAGCATATATGTCTATCTGCTGAGTCATCAGCAGCATTGCCTGGCCCTCCTTGGTCCTAGCTTGGTGGGTGGGGAGGGTGCTTGGGCGCTGATCATATGTATATATGGTAAGTCTCTAGGGCATTGTCCTACTCGATAGGGCAATGTCACTGTTCCTTGCCCCTGCCATTCATGAGCGGCTTTTAAACCATCAAACCTCGAAAGGTACTTTATATTCTGCCTTTGTGGTGCCACCTTGAGGAATGATAGATTTTACCAGCCCCTTACTTGTAGGTTTCCAAGCAATGGAATCATTTTCAATTTATATTCAAGTTCTTATTAGTTATGAAGCTTTATTTCTGCCATTGAATAGTATTTAGGTTTTAGATTATATTATTACTATTATTATTATTATTATTATTATTATTACTTGCTAAGCTACAACCCTAGTTGGAAATGCAGGATGCTATAAACCCAAGGGCTCCAACAGGGAAAATAGCCCAGTGAGGAAAGGAAATATAGAAATAAATTGCAAGAGAAGTCTAAGAACGATAATAACAACGAAATAAATCTTTCATATATAAATTATAAAAACTTCAAAATAACAAGTTTATTTTCCTTTCAAAGAAACGGTAAAATCTTTCAAAAAAAAAGAAAATTTTTTTAACTTGACCTTCATCCTAATTACTAAATGTCGTAGCACATATATGAGATATTATGGCAGGTATATTAATACTAAACTCCTAAGCCTCGCTTACTTAGGAGTAATCTAGTAATTAGTATGCAGGACATTGGTACTATAAATTAAGTCTATTTAGAAATTTTGAAGCCAACATATCTCTTTTCAAAGGATGAGAAGTTGTGCTTTTTTTTTTTTTTTTTTTTTTTTTTTATGGACGTGACCCATTAAGGGTTATAAAGGTATCACGTACAGTGATGGATGACCTTGTGATAAGAGAACTGGTTAGATGACCTTGTGATGAGAGACCTGATTAGATGACCTTGTGATGAGAGACCTGATTAGATGACCTTGTGATGAGTGACATAATTAGATAACCTTGTGATAAGAAATCTTATTAGATGACCTTGTGATGAGAGACTTGATTAGATGACCTTGTGATAACAGACCTTATTAGATGACCTTGTGATGAGAGACCTGATTAGATGACCTTGTGATGAGAGACCTGATTAGATGACCTTGGGATAAGTGACCTTATTAGATGACCTTGTGATAAGAGACCTGATTAGATGACTTTGGGATAAGTGACCTTATTAGATGACCTTGTGATAAGAGACATGAATAGATGACCTTGGGAGAAGTGACCTTATTAGATGACCTTGTGATGAGAGACCTGATTAGATGACCTTGGGATAAGTGGCCTTATTAGATGACCCTGGGATAAGAGACTTGATTAGATGACCTTGTGATGAGAGACCTGATTAGATGTCCTTGGGATAAGTTACCTTATTAGATGACCTTGTGATGAGAGACTTTATTAGGTGACCTTGTGATTAGAGACCTTATTAGGTGACCTTGTGATAAGAGATCTGATTAGATGACCTTATGGTAAGAGACCTTATTAGGTGACCTTGTGATAAGAGATCTGATTAGATGACCTTGGGATAAGTGACCTGATTAGATG
>NC_090755.1:82589588-82594588 GCF_036898095.1 Palaemon carinicauda
ATGCAAAGGGTCTCGGTTAGATTTCGCCAGTCGTCTCTATCTTGAGCTTTTAAATCAATACTTCTCCATTCATCATCTCCTACTTCGTGTTTCATAGTCCTCAGCCATGTAGGCCTGGTTCTTCCAACTCTTCTAGTGCCCTGTGGAGCCCAGTTGAAAGTTTGGTGAACTAATCTCTCTTGGAGAGAGCGCAGAGCGTGACCAAACCATGTCCATCCACCCTTCAACATGATCTCATGCGCTATGGCACTCTAATAATCTCTCTTATAGTTTCATTTCTAATCTTGATCTACCGTTTAACTCCCAAAATTATATTTGGTGGTAAAGTATTTCATTTGATTGTGTAATGCGATCAAGGAAAATGCAAATATGAAAGGATATCTTGTAGACATTTTTTTCAATTTGAATATGATAGATATTACTGCGCTCAGGTAAAAAAAAAAAAAGTATAAATAAATAAATAAATATATAAATAAATAAATGTAACAACAGGGTATTGCTGCTTTTGGAAAGAAATCTCTTTGATTTCAATATCATACGCCAAGAAAAACGTAACATTATTTATATATGTAAAAAGCCAATAAGTTGAGGAAGAAGCTTTTTTTTTTTACAGGATTTTTAATATCATTTGTTACTTTTGATTGTATAATTGTAATTGTATTCAGATTATTATTACAACGTAGTGGGTACTACGTGTGAGATTCGGGGTAGTGTTTTTTCTTTTTTTGCCGCTGGTATTGAATATTAGAATATTTTAATGAAACAGTGACGTCATCAACATCTCTGATCGGGTTATTTGATCGAAAAGTAATATTCCTATATTCGTCCCTATAAATTTACATATCTATATATATACTATATATATATATATATATATATATATATATATATATATATATATATATATATATATGTATATATATAGCTTTGCTAATAATAATAATAATAATAATAATAATAACAATAACAATAATAATGATAACATCTTTCTTCCTTTATTCTATAAGCAATCTTATTTATCACATTTTTTTCTCCATTCTCTCCACATGCTCTGGACGTTTTTGCATCCACCCTGCATTCTCTTAAGTATTTTTGTCTCTGCTATTTTATAATACCACCATTCTTCCTATGTATATATATATATATATATATATATATATATATATATATATATATATATATATATATATATATATATATATATATATTACCATCATTCTTACTATATTTATACTACCATCATTCTTCCTATATTTATACTACCATCATTCTTCCTATATTTATACTACCATCATTCTTCCTACATTTATACTACCATCATTCCTGCTATATTTATTCTACCATCATTCTTCCTACATTTATTCTACCATCATTCTTCCTATATTTATACTACCATCATTCTTCCTATATTTATACTACCATCATTCTTCCTATATTTATACTACCATCATTCTTGCTATATTTATACTACCATTCTTGCTATATTTATACTACCATCATTCTTCCTATATTAATCCTACCATCATTCTTCGTATATTTATACTACCATCATTCTTCCTACATTTATACTACCATCATTCTTCCTATATTTATACTACCATCATTTTTCCTATATTTATACTACCATCATTCTTCCTATATTATGCTACCACCATTCTTCCTATATTTATACTACCTTCATTCTTCTTATATCTATAACAACATCATTCTTTCTATATTTATACTACCATCATTCTTCCTATATTTATACCACCATTCTTCCTATATTTATACTACCATCATTCTTCCTATATTTATACTACCATCATTCTTCCTATATTTATACTACCATTATTCTTCCTATATTTATACTACCATCATTCTTCGTATATTTATCCTACCACCATTCTTCCTATATTTATAATACCATCATTCTTCCTATATTTATACTACCATCATTTTTCCTATATTTATCCTACCATCATTCTTCCTATATTTATCCTACCATCATTCTTCCTATATTATACTACCATCATTCTTCCTATATTTATCCTACCTTTATTCTTCCTACATTTATACTACCATCATTCTTCCTATATTTATAACACCATCATTCTTCCTATATTTATACTACCATCATTCTTCCTATATTTATACTACCATCATTCTTCCTATATTTATAACACCATCATTCTTCCTATATTTATAACACCATCATTATTACTATATTTATACCTCCACCATTCTTCCTATATTTATACTACCATCATTCTTCCTATATTTATACTTACATCAATCTTCCTATATATATATACTACCATCATTCTTCCTATATTTATACTACCATCATTCTTCCTATATTTATACCACCACCATTCTTCCTATATTTATACTACCATCATTCTTCCTATATTTATACTTACATCAATCTTCCTATATATATATACTACCATCATTCTTCCTATATTTATACTACCATCATTCTTCCTATATTTATACCACCACCATTCTTCCTATATTTATAAAACCGTCATTCTTCCTATATTTATACCACCACCATTCTTCCTACATTTTATCGGCAGTTTTCTCCCATCCATAACTCTCTTTCTCTCTCTCTCTCTCTCTCTCTCTCTCTAGTTGGTGTCTTTTTAATCAGCCGTCACCGAAGGCTGCCGGGGGTTTTCCAGTCCTATAGGAAATCAATGGGCTTCCAGCTCCCCAACAAAGAAAGCCCCCTTCTCCTCTTTTCCCCTTTATTTCTATATTTAGCGAGGGGAAATGGGGGTGGGGGGTGGGGGGGGCCTCTCATACCGCTCAAGTAGAGCTCGTGCGCTATTTCGAAAGTAATTTCGTTTTACGTGGGGTTTTCTTGCTAAAGTCTTTAGAAAATAAATAATTTCATACATTGGAACTGTGGAAAATAATTCATTTTTATACATTCGAACTGTGAAAAATAATTCATTTCATACATTCGAACTGTGAGAAATAATTCATTTCATACATTCGAACTGTGAAAAGTAATCCATTTCATGGAATCGAACTGTGAAAAGTAATCCATTTCATGGAATCGAACTGTGAAAAGTAATCCATTTCATAGAATCGAACTGTGAAAAGTAATCCATTTCATGGAATCGAACTGTGAAAAATAATTCATTTCATACATTCGAACTGTGAGAAATAATTCATTTCATACATTCGAACTGTGAAAAGTAATCCATTTCATGGAATCGAACTGTGAAAAGTAATCCATTTCATGGAATCGAACTGTGAAAAGTAATCCATTTCATAGAATCGAACTGTGAAAAGTAATCCATTTCATGGAATCGAACTGTGAAAAGTAATCCATTTCATGGAATCGAACTGTGAAAAATAATTCATTTCATACATTCGAACTGTGAGAAATAATTCATTTCATACATTCGAACTGTGAAAAGTAATCCATTTCATGGAATCGAACTGTGAAAAGTAATCCATTTCATGGAATCGAACTGTGAAAGTAATCCATTTCATAGAATCGAACTGTGAAAAGTAATCCATTTCATGGAATCGAACTGTGAAAAGTAATCCATTTTCATGGAATCGAACTGTGAAAAGTAATCCATTTCATAGAATCGAACTGTGAAAAGTAATCCATTTCATAGAATCGAACTGTGAAAAGTAATCCATTTCATGGAATCGAACTGTGAAAAGTAATCCATTTCATGGAATCGAACTGTGAAAAGTAATCCATTTCATGGAATCGAACTGTGAAAAGTAATCCATTTCATGGAATCGAACTGTGAAAAGTAATCCATTTCATAGAATCGAACTGTGAGAAATAATTCATTTCATACATTCGAACTGTGAAAAGTAATCCATTTCATAGAATCGAACTGTGAAAAGTAATCCATTTCATGGAATCGAACTGTGAAAAGTAATCCATTTCATAGAATCGAACTGTGAAAAATAATTCATTTCATACATTCGAACTGTGAAAAGTAATCCATTTCATAGAATCGAACTGTGAAAAGTAATCCATTTCATGGAATCGAACTGTGAAAAGTAATCCATTTCATAGAATCGAACTGTGAAAAATAATTCATTTCATACATTCGAACTGTGAAAAGTAATCCATTTCATAGAATCGAACTGTGCAAAATAATTCATTTCATACATTCGAACTGTGAAAAGTAATCCATTTCATAGAATCGAACTGTGAAAAATAATTCATTTTATACATTCGAACTGTGAAAAGTAATCCATTTCATAGAATCGAACTGTGAAAAATAATTCATTTTATACATTCGAACTGTGAAAAGTAATCCATTTCATAGAATCGAACTGTGAAAAATAATCCATTTCATACATTCGAACTGTGAAAAGTAATCCATTTCATAGAATCGAACTGTGAAAAATTATTCATTTCATACACTCGAACTGGGAAAAGTAATCCATATGGAATCAAACTGTGAAAAATAATTCATTTCATACATTCGAATACATTAAAGTCTTTTTCGTGTATTAATGTACGATATGATAGCATGATGTGTAATAGTAGCTATTGGAGTGGGGATACCAAAACGTGGTAAAATAGTTTGTGTATCGCCATGATCAGCAACACTGTACTGGTACGAGCCACCCATGCTAGGTTGGTTTGCTATGAGCAATCAGACGAAAATCTCCCACCATCACTATTGGATCCTTCTCTCTAGTTACGGTTCACTTTCCCTTTGCCTACACATACACCGAATAGTCTGGCCTATTCTTTACAGATTCTCCTCTGTCCTCATACCACCTGACAACACTGAGATTACCAAACAATTCTTCTTCACCCAAGGGGGTTAACTACTGCACTTTAATTGTTCAGTGGCTACTTTCCTCTTGGTGAGGGTAGAAGAGAGACTTTAGCTATGGTAAGCAGCTCTTCTAGGAGAAGGACACTCCAAAATCAAACCATTGTTCTCTAGTCTTGGGTAGTGCCATAGCCTCTGTACCATGGCCTTCCACTGTCTTGGGTTAGAGTTCTCTTGCTTAAGGGTACA
>NC_090755.1:82601958-82616958 GCF_036898095.1 Palaemon carinicauda
GGAGGCTTTGGGCTTACAGCATCCTGCTTTTCCAACTAGGGTTGTAGCTTAGCTTGTAATAATAATAATAATAATAATAATAATAATAATAATGATGATGATGATGATGATAATAATATGTATCTTTACTTATTACGTAAACAAAAATATATCCACTGACTGAACAGACAATATCAAAAGGTATCTCTCCCCTTCCTCTGCAGTGATACTTGGGGAAATCGATTAGAAGCCCCCCCCCCCTCCTCCCCCCAAAAAAAACAAATAAACGAACTTCCGAGATATTAGATTCTCATTATTAACAATATTGGCACATCAAAATCGAATTATCAATAAACCCCCTCCCCCCATAACCGAGCGTTTTCTCCTTTCAAAGTTTATGCTAATCATTTGGTGCATAATTATCTCGAGAGATAATTAGAATTCTTTTGAGATGGTCTTATTCTTTAGCCCCTCCTTTCCCTCGTCTGTTGCCTCCCCATGGTCTTCCTTAATGCAGAATTGACAACGCTGAGATTACCAAACAATTCTTCTTCTCTCAAGGACTCAACTATTGCTCTGTAATTGTTCAGTGGATACTTGCCTCTTGGTAAGGGTAGAAGAGAGACTTTAGCTAGGGTAAGCAGCTCTTCTAGGAGGACACTCAAAATCAAACCATTGTTCTCTAGTCTTGGTCAACTACTGCACTGTTATTCAGGGGCTACTTGCCTCGTGGTAAGGGTAGAAGAGAGACTTTAGCTAGGGTAAGCAGCTCTTCTAGGAGGACACTCAAAATCAAACCATTGTTCTCTAGTCTCATGTCAACTATTGCACTGTAATTTTTCAGTGGCTACTTGCCTCTTGGTAAGGGTAGAAGAGAGACTTTAGCTAGGGTAAGCAGCTCTTCTAGGACACTCAAAATCAAACCATTGTTCTCTAGTCTATGTCAACTATTGCACTGTAATTTTTCAGTGGCTACTTGCCTCTTGGTAAGGGTAGAAGAGAGACTTTAGCTAGGGTAAGCAGCTCTTCTAGGAGGACACTCAAAATCAAACCATTGTTTTCTAGTCCCGGTCAACTACTGCACTGTAATTGTTCAGTGGCTACTTGCCCCTTGGTAAGGGTAGAAGAGAGACTTTAGCTAGGGTAAACAGCTCTTCTAGGAGGACACTCAAAATTAAACCATTGTTCTCTAGTCTTGGTCAACTACTGCACTGTAATTGTTCAGTGGCTATTTGCCTCTTGGTAAGGGTAGAAGAAAGACTTTAGCTAGGGTAAGTAGCTCTTCTAGGAGGACACTCAAAATCAAACCATTGTTCTCTAGTCTTGGTCAACTACTGCACTGTTTTTCAGGGGCTACTTTGCTCTTGGTAAGGGTAGGAGATATTCTTTAGCTAGGGTAAGCAGCTCTTTTAAGAAAAATACTCCAATATTAAACCATTATTCTCTAGTCTTGGGTAGTGCCATATCCTCTGTATTATTGCCTTCCAATGGCTTGGGGTACAGTTCTCTTGCTTTAGGGTACACACCGGCACACTATTCTATCTTATTTCCCTTTCCTTTTTTGATGTTTTTATAATTTGTATATGGAAGATCTATTCTAATGTTGTTAATCTTCTTAAAATATATAATTTTAATTGTTTTTTACTTCTCTTGTAGTTTATTTATTTCTTTTCCTCGCTGGGTTATTTTTCCCCATTAGATCCCGAGGGCTTATATCAACCTGCTTTGAGATCCCGAGGGCTTATATCAACCTGCTTTGAGATCCCAAGGGCTTATATCAACCTGCTTTTTCAAGTATTGTTGTATTTTGATGATGATAATAATAATAATAATAATAATAATAATAATAATAATAATAATAACAACTCAACGTCATATGTTTGCTGTTATCTGTAATAAATATAACGAAGTCATATGTTAAAAAAAAACTATGATAAAGATTAATCCTCCTTCGAGTAGCCAAAGCTATCCTTACAATCATGCCTTGTGAGAGTAATTGTATCCGAAGTTCAGGGTATTAGATCTGCAATCAAAGTTTCTATTACTCCCACTCCAAGTTAAGCTCGACTCCCTGGGCCTTTTAGTTTCGATTGTTTGGAATAGTTAATGCCGAGAGGAACTGGAGTCCTCCAGAGTCTGGAAGCCGAAGTTGTTTTTCCAGGAGTCTGAGCTACGCATTGCCTGTTTCCCTTGTTTCTCCTGTACTGTACGCGCCTTTTCTGCAGGGTTGCCAGTTTGGCTTTCTAAGGCCAATTTGACATTTTTTCCGATACCTTTGACCTCTGAAATTTTAACTTCCTGCAGGGTTACCAGGTTTGACTTTTTAAGACCAATTTGACCTTTTTCTCGATACGTTTGGTCTCTGAAATTATCAGGTTTGGCTTTTTAAGGTCAATTTGACCTTTTTCTCGATACGTTTGGCCTCTGAAATATTAACTTCCTGCAGGGTTGCCAGGTTTGGCTTTTTAAGGCCAATTTGACCTTTTTTCCCGATACGTTTGTCCTCTGAAATTTTAACTTCCTGCAGGGTTGCCAGGTTTGGCTTTTTAAGGCCAATTTGACCTTTTTTCGATACTTTTGGCCTCTGAAATTTTAACTTCCTGCAGGGTTGCCAGGTTTGGCTTTTTAAGGCCAATTTGACCTTTTTTCGATACTTTTGGCCTCTGAAATTTTAACTTCCTGCAGGGTTGCCAGGTTTGGCTTTTTAAGGCCAATTTGACCTTTTTTTCGATACGTTTGGCCTCTGAAATTTTAACTTTCTGCAGGATTGCCAGGTCTGGCTTTTTAAGGGCAATTTGACCTTTTTTTCGATGCGTTTGGCCTCTGAAATTTTAACTTCCTGCAGGGTTGCTAGGTTTGACTCTTTAAGTCCAATTTGACCTTTTTTTCGATACGTTTGGCCTATGAAATATTAACTTCCTGCAGGGTTGCTAGGTTTGACTCTTTAAGTCCAATTTGACCTTTTTTTCGATACGTTTGGCCTATGAAATATTAACTTCCTGCAGGGTTGCTAGGTTTGACTCTTTAAGTCCAATTTGACCTTTTTTTCGATACGTATGGCCTCTGAAATTTTGACTTCCTGCAGGGTTGCCAGGTTTGGCTTTTTAAAGTCAATTTGACCTTTTTCTCGATACGTTTGGCCTCTGAAATATTAACTTCCTGCAGGGTTGCCAGGTTTGGCTTTTTAAGGCCAATTTGACCTTTTTTTCCCGATACGTTTGTCCTCTGAAATTTTAACTTCCTGCAGGGTTGCCAGGTTTGGCTTTTTAAGGCCAATTTGACCTTTTTTCGATACGTTTGTCCTCTGAAATTTTAACTGTAGGGCTAAACCCCATTTAGCTTTATTTTTTTTTTCATTAGTTTAATTTCATCTAATCAATAAAAAGTAATTATTATTCAATATGATATTTAGTTTATAATTATCCTAGAAAAATATTCGTAAATTTGTTAATTAAACCATTTATTCATTATATAAAGCAAAAAAGCAATTTGTCCTCAAAGCTGGCCCTTTTTTAGTGAACGGTTTGGCCTTCATTATCAAATTACATATGGAAATTAGTCATTGTAATCTCTAGTTTATAATTATCCTAGAAAGATATTCGTAGATATATGAATTACTGCATTTATTCATTATAAAAAACAATTTGGCCTCAAATCTGGCCTTTTTTTTTAGTGAACGGTTGGCCTTCTTTATCAAATTACATATGGCAATTGGTCATTATAATATCTAGTTCATAATTAGCCTAGAAAAGTATTCGTAGATATATGAATAACTGCCTTTATTCATTATAAAAAACAATTTGGCCTCAAATATGGCCCTTTTTTAGTGAACGGGTGGCCGTCTTTATCAAATTACATATGGCAATTAGTCATTATAATTTTTATTTTATAATTGTCCTAGAAAAATACTCGTAGATATATGAATTACTGAATTTATACATTATAAATAGCAATTTGGCCTCAAATCTGGCCATTTTTTAGTGAACGGTTTGGCCGTCTTTATCAAATTACATATGGCAATTTGTCTTTATAATCTCTAGTTTATAATTGTCCTAGACAAATAGTCGTAGATATATGAATCACTGCATTTATACATTATAAATAACAATTTGGTCTCAAATCTGGCCTTTTTTTTAGTGAACGGTTGGCCTTCTTTAGCAAATTACATATGGCAATTAGTCATTATAACCTCTAGTTTATAAATGCCCCAAACAAATATTCGTAGTTATATGAATTACTGCATTTATTCATTATAAAAAGCAATTTGGCCTCAAAGGTGGCCCTTTTTTAGTGAACGGTTGGCTCTCTCTATTAAATTACAAATGGCAATTGGTCATTATAATATCTAGTTTATAATTGCCCTAGGAAAATATTCGTAGATATATGAATTACTGCATTTATACATTATAAATAACAATTTGGCCTCAAATCTGGCCATTTTTTAGTGAACGGTTTGGCCGTCTTTATCAAATTACATATGGCAATTTGTCTTTATAATCTCTAGTTTATAATTGTCCTAGACAAATAGTCGTAGATATATGAATCACTGCATTTATACATTATAAATAACAATTTGGTCTCAAATCTGGCCTTTTTTTTAGTGAACGGTTGGCCTTCTTTAGCAAATTACATATGGCAATTAGTCATTATAACCTCTAGTTTATAAATGCCCCAGACAAATATTCGTAGTTATATGAATTACTGCATTTATTCATTATAAAAAGCAATTTGGCCTCAAAGGTGGCCCTTTTTTAGTGAACGGTTGGCTCTCTCTATTAAATTACATATGGCAATTGGTCATTATAATATCTAGTTTATAATTGCCCTAGGAAAATATTCGTAGATATATGAATTACTGCATTTATACATTATAAATAACAATTTGGCCTCAAAGCTGGCCCTTTTTTAGTGAACGGTTTGGCCCTCATTATCAAATTACTTATGTCAATTAGTCATTATAACCTCTAGTTTATAAATGCCCCAGACAAATATTCGTAGTTATATGAATTACTGCATTTATTCATTATAAAAAGCAATTTGGCCTCAAAGGTGGCCCTTTTTTAGTGAACGGTTGGCTCTCTCTATTAAATTACATATGGCAATTGGTCATTATAATATCTAGTTTATAATTGCCCTAGGAAAATATTCGTAGATATATGAATTACTGCATTTATACATTATAAATAACAATTTGGCCTCAAAGCTGGCCCTTTTTTAGTGAACGGTTTGGCCCTCATTATCAAATTACTTATGTCAATTAGTCATTAAAATCTCTAGTTTATAATTGTCCTAGAAAAATATTCGTAGTTATATGAATAACTATTTATACATTATAAATAGCAATTTGGCCTCAAATCTGGCCTTTTTTTAGTGAACGGTTGGCCTTCTTTAGCAAATTACATATGGCAATTAGTCATTATAATCTCTAGTTTATAATTGTCCTAGAAAAATATTCGTAGATATATGAATAACTGCATTTATACATTATAAATAACAATTTGACCTCAAATCTGGGACTTTTTTAGAGAACGGTTGGCCTTCTTTAGCAAATTACATGTGGCAATTGGTCATTATAACCTCTAGTTTATAATTATCCTAGAAAAATAGCAATTAGTCATTATAACCTCTAGTTTATAAATGTCCTAGACAAATATTCGTAGGTATATGAATAACTGCATTTATTCATTATAAAAAGCAATTTGGCCTCAAAGCTGGCCCTTTTTTAGTGAACGGTTTGGCCCTCATTATCAAATTACTTATGTCAATTAGTCATTATAACCTCTAGTTTATAATTGTCCTAGAAAATATTCTTAGATATATGAATAACTGCCTTTATTCATTATAAAAAGCAATTTGGCCTCAAATCTGGGACTTTTTTAGAGAACAGTTGGCCTTCTTTAGCAAATTACATGTGGCAATTGGTCATTATAACTTCATGTTTATAATTTTCCTAGACAAATATTTGTAGATATATGAATAACTGCATTTATACATTATAAATAGCAATTTGGCCTAAAATCTGGCCTTTTTTTTAGTGAACGGTTGGCCTTCTTTAGCAAATTACATATGGCAATTAGTCATTATAATCTCTAGTTTATAATTGTCCTAATATATGAATAACTGCATTTATACATTATAAATAGCAATTTGGCCTCAAATCTGGCCTTTTTTTTAGTGAACGGTTGGCCTCCTTTAGCATATGGCAACCCTGCTTTCCCGCCATCCTCTCTCTACCTCTCGCCATGGTAGTATGCTCGTTGAAACGTCTATGGAGTCTTTCGATAACCCTTAACTTCCTGATTGAGAGGGACACCGAGCCGCTCTTCAAGAGTTATCGAGATGTGGACGAAGAACCCTCACCCTAATGTATGACTTGTTTGCAAACCTGCGTTTTTTTTTTTTCACCGTAGCTAATTTAGGGGCTGAGATAAGTTACGTGTTGTTGTTGTCGCTCTTGGCTCCGTTCGCTATTGCAATTAATGGAATTGTTGGAGATTTTTATATCTAAATCTTTATTTTTCTTGCATTTATATTTTCATTAAAGAGGTTTAGCTTACAAAAAGATTAAGGTTTGCAGAAGGAAAGTGGCATTCATATGAAATGATTTTCTATCTTTAATCTTCATTTTTCTTGCATTTGTTTACGTTAATTAAGTTTAGCTTACATATAAAGACAATATTTACTGAAGGATATTTAGCATTTATATGAAATGTACAGTTGGACACAAGTATTACTGGTACACTTCGCTCTGATTTTCTATCTTTATCTTCATTTTTCTTGCATTTGTTTACGTTAATTAAGTTTAGCTTACATATAAAGACAATATTTACTGAAGGATATTTAGCATTTATATGAAATGTACAGGTGGACACAAGAATTACTGGTACACCTCGCTCTGGGGAAGTGTATCCAGCCTCACCCTTACTACGTTGAGTTCTTGTGTTTTGGCCAGCCTACCAACTCCCTATTTTGGCTACTCACCGCGATATAAGGGCGTGGCAGGGATTTTCAAGGTTTAAAGGCCACTCATGAATGGCAGGGGCAAGGGACAGTAACATTGCCCTAACGAGTAGGACAATGCCCTAGAGACTGGCCATATATACATATGATCAGTGCTCAAGCCTTCTCTCCACCCAAGCTAAGACCAAGGAGGGTCAGCCAATGGCTTGCTGATGACTCAGCAGATAGACGTATAGGCTCCCCCAAACCCCCTATCCTTAGCTCACAAGGATGATAAGATTGCAGCGACCAAAGGAACTAACGAGTTTGAGCGGGACTCGAACCCCAGTCTGGCGTTCACCAGTAATGGACGTTACCACATTGGCCACCACAACCCTGTACTTCTTCGGAGGGAGGTGTGCTAGTGACTCATGTGTCCGATTGCACATAAAGGTTAAAGGTGACTGGTTTCAGTTACGGTTCCATCAGAATAGATGCTTACCAGAACATCAGCCTTGCAAGCCCAGCCCCCCACTGTGGTGCCCTACCACAGCAGTAGCCTCCCCAGTAAACAGCCATGCGAAATGCTAGGCAAACACGTTACCACTGTACTAGCCAGAAGGTTAGTACATTTCTGACTTATAAGGAATAGATGGAATGTCTTAGAGCTGAATCTCACCCGTATTCCTAAATGACTGATATAGAGTAAGTGCGTCTATTGAGTTTACAAATATCTTACGACGTAACAATAAGCTGGTGGTGGTGAAGGCAGTCGCATTAATTGGGTCTCTGACTTACTCCACGTGATCTATACTTGCATAGTAAACTAACGTTCATGTAAGCGTATTTCATTCGCTTACTATAGAGTCCCACTTTTCCAACTGGGGTTGTAGCTTAGCTATTAATTATTATTATTATTATTAGTATTATTACTACTTGCTAAGCTACAGCCCCAGTTGGAAGAGCAGGATGCTATAGGCTCAATGGCCCCAACAGGGAAAATAGCCCAGTGAGGAAAAGAAACAAGGAAAAATAAAAATATCTTAAGAACTGTAACATTATAATAAATATTTCCTATATAAACTATAAAAAACTTTAACAAAACAAGAGGAAGAGAAATTAGAATAGTGTACCCTCAAGCAAGAGAAGTTTAGCCTAAGACAGTGGAAGGCCAGGGTACAGAAGCTATGGCACTACCCAAGACTAGAGAACAATGGTTTGATTTTGGAATTTCCTACTAGAAGAGGTGCTTACCAAACCTAAAAAAAATCTCTTCTACCCTTATCAAGAGGAAAGTGGCCACTGAACAATTACAGTGCAGTAGTTGACCAAGAATGGAAAACAATTATTTGATTTTGGAGTGTCCTTCTCCTAGAGGAGCTGCTTGCCATAGCGAAAGAATCTCTTCTACCCTTACCAAGAGGAAAGTAGCCTCTGAAGAACTTTAGTGCAGTAGTTGACCAAGGCTAGAAAACATGGGTTTTATTTTGGAATGTCCTTCTCCTAGAAGAGCTGCTTTCCCTAGCTAAAGAGTCTCTTCTACCCTTACCAAGAGTAAAGTAGCCACTGAGCAACTCCAGTGCAATAGTTAGCCAAGACTAGAGAAGAATTGTTTGATTTTGGAGTGTCCTTCTCCTAGAAGAGCTGCTTACCCTAGCTAAAGAGTCTCTTACTACCCATATCAACTATGCAACTACCTACGCAATTGCATCAATTGATTATGTGAATCATAACCTTCTTTGCCTTTGGAAGCTGTGCTAATAGAGCATTGATTCATCTGTTTCAGTAAACGTTGGTTCAAATCCCCAGAGAGGAAGTTATTAACAGCAACGATTACATAATTTGTTAAAGCTTAAAGGAAACTAAGGTCAAACTTGTTCCGGTGGTAATAACTCGTGATAGTCAGTAGTCCGGATATAAGAGATAATCTCCTTTTGATCATAAGATTAATCTGAAACTAATGATTAATTTAATCATATCCTGTATGGTAATCCCAAGTAATCTTTTTGGCATATTTGTTTTACATCGGTTGTAAAGAGTTTGTTGCTTGGGTGGATAGCACTTTGATGTATCCAGGGATGTATATTAATAGTAGGCTGATGCAATGGCTATTTTGAAACGTTTCATAACCCATACAGAGTAGCGCATTTATTGTAAGACTTCATTATGTATATTCAGTTCATATTACTTTTGAGGATTATATTTTACAAACTATATTGTTAAATTTAACTATTGTTTTATCGTTTCCCCTACTGTCTGTTGTACCAACCGTGTGTCACACGATCGTACATAGTTCATTTTGTACTTGTATCTTCGCTCTCCCCTCGCACTAAAAAGAACCTGATAAAAACATGTCTGTTTTTCTCATTGGTAACTGTGTCAGTTTTAAACATGAAAATTATTGTTGCCTTGAGCTTTTGTATATAAAGGAGAGTGTTCTACAATAAACTCACTCAGTTGCTTTCATACTGTCTTTGAGTCACAATTTCACAACCTTCTCTCGGGCCATCACACTGTCTAGAAGGATTTGAGGGTTTCAAAGCCAGGCGTATGTTCAATCGTCAGTTTACTTGCATTTTCATCTCGTACTGCACGTATTTGTTACACGTTCATACAATGTAATGCAATTGTTGTCTTTTTCATATTTCGCTCTTTCCCACATTGATAATAGACCAACCTGTTTAAGCTTGCTATCTCATGTTTTAATTTGTTATAACTTTGTGACATTTTTGCTCTTAACTGCTTATATATAAAATCGTTATCTGTCCTTTTTTTTATTTCTCGCTCTTTCCCACATTGCTAATAAACCAACCTGTTTAAGCTTGCTATCTCATGTTTTAATTTGTAATAGTGTTGTGACTTTCTTGCTCTCAACTGGTTGTATATAAATTCGTTATCTGTTGAATAAATTTTCATCTTTCACTCTTTCCCACATTGATAATAAACCAAGCTGTTTAAACTTGCTATCTCATGTTTTAATTTGTAATATTGTTGCGACATTCTTGCTCTCAACTAGTTGTATATAAATTTGTTATCTGGTGAATAGATTTTTATCTTTCACTCTTTCCCACATCTATAATAGACCAACCTGGTTAAGCTTGCTATCTGTTTTATTTTTTAGTATTTTTGTGACATTCTTGCTCTCAATTGGCTGTATATAAGCTCGTTATTTGTTGAATAAGGGTTACATGTATTCACCTCGCCTCTTTGCCATGATCTATACAGATCTGAATTGAATTTAATATTTTTTTTTACTTCCACGGATTTGTTGTCTTCTTGTTTTGTTATAATCTTTATAGTTTGTATAGGAAATATTTATTTTAGTGTTGTTGCTGTTCTTAAAATATTTTATTTTTCCTTTTTTCCTTTCCTCACTGAGCTATTTTCCCTGTTGGGGTCCCTGGGCTTATGGCATCATGCTTTTCCAGCTAGGGTTGTGGCTTAGCAAGTAATAATAATAATAATAATAATAATAAATGATGTTATTCTCTCATTTTCATAGGTAAATTAGTTCATATTTTTAGTATGGGCGCATCCAAAAATGTCCATTGCACAAATTTACGTATTTTATAATAATAAAATATTTTCCTCTTCCTCTGAACCGTAAAAATTTATGGAAATTATTTATTTCCATGGGTTGTAGAATAGAGTTGATTTATTGTAATGAATAATTTAGATCGTTTCAGGTTCATGCATAAAATGAGACCAATATAAACATCCTGCCTAAGTTTAGATCGACTAAATTAAAGTAAATTTGAAAGAAATCTTTAACGTCTTTGTAAACGAAAAGTTCCTTATGATAATCTTTTTCCCCGCGGAGTTCCCATGTGGGTAAATTATTTGTATTATTGATTTCAGTAAATAAAATAATCTTTATATTATTTATATCAAGGATACAGTATAGGACAAGATTTGACAACTATCAAGTCACGTTCGCTCTGACTTAGCAAACGACAGTTCTCTCTCTCTCTCTCTCTCTCTCTCTCTCTCTCTCTCTCTCTCTCTCTCTCTCTCTCTCTCTCTCTCTCTCTCTCTCTCTCTCTCTCTCTCTCTCTCAAGATTTCTATTTAGATTTCTATTTTTCGGTTTTTAATTTTAGTCTTCCTTTTTCATTTTCTCTTCTGTACATGGAAGCTCTTCCTTTCAAAGATCTCGTTCTCTCTCTCGTAGCCTTATTATTATTATTATTATTATTATTATTATTATTATTATTATTATTATTATTATTATTATTATTATTATTATTATTATTATTTCCAACTGGTAATAAATTTTCAGCTTGTTTGGGGGGAGGTCTGTGATATTATTAGGACTTACTAGATCCAAACGGAGATATATGATTATATATTATCAAATGTTCAATCACAAATCAGGAAGAAAGCTTTTTATTTGATTGTTCCCATATTGGAACGCTATGATCCTGGGAACACATATTTAACTGAAATGGAAGTTGATGAAATCTGTATGCTATTCGTTTTGCAGTTCGAATCGCAGTGCAAAATATGAAAATTTATAGTTTCATTGGAAAGGAAACCATAAGAGATTACTCGAGCGCCATATGTGGATGAGACATGGTGAGGGGTAGATGGAGATGGTTAGGACATGCTCTTCGCACTCCCCAAGAGAGATTAGTTCACCAAAATTTCAACTGGGCTCCAGAAGGCACTAGAAGAGTTGGAAAACCCAAGCTTACACGTGTAGGCTGAGGCCTATGAAGCGTGAAGGAGGAGATGATGAATGGAGAAGTATTGATTTAAAAGCTCAATATAGAGACGACTGGCGAAATCTAACCGAGGCCCTTTGCGTCATTAGGTGAAGGAGATGATGATGATGATGATTCTTGGTATAAAAGCATTTTGAAATCTCTTTTAGCCACTTCAGAATATAAGAAAATGGCCTAAAATCTGAATATATGTCTTCGAGGAAAAGACCTGTGTATGGATTAATTCTGATATTAGTTAAGGTAATTAATTATTCTAGGGTTATTTCTGATATTAGCTAAGGTAATTAATTATTTTAATTCTGATATTAGCTAAGGTAATTATTTATTCTAGGATTCATTCTGATATTAGCTAAGGTAATTAATTATTCTAGGATTCATTCTGATATTGGCTAAGGTAATTAATTATTCTACGATTAATTCTGATATTAGCTAAGGTAATTCATTATTCTAATCACTCCTGAACCAATATGAATATGAGCTCTCATGGAAACGTGAGGCTGAAAGAATTACTCAGTGAAGTTTTACGTGAGGTTTTTGGGAAAGGTTATTCTCTGCAGCCATGATATGGAATACATTTTCTGTTTATCACAGCGAGATAGTGCTCTCTCTCTCTCTCTCTCTCTCTCTCTCTCTCTCTCTCTCTCTCTCTCTCTCTCTCTCTCTCTCTCTCTCTCATTAGTTTTGGTTTTTACAATAGTTGTGCTGAAACCTGTTCTGGTGTTGTACCGTTGAAGCAAATCATTTAGGGTAGTGTTGGCCTATTGGAAACGTCCCTGCCTGTGGTACTGCTGGACTGGGGTTCGAATTCCGCTCAATCTCAATAGTTTCTTGTATATTCCATTTCTTTTAGCGATGCATATTTGCACCGACTCGCAGCGGTGCCCTTTTAGCTCGGAAAAGTTTCCGGATCGCTGATTGGTTGGACAAGATAATTCTAACCAATCAGCGATCAGGAAACTTTTCCGAGCTAAAAGGGCACGGCCGCGAGTCGGTGCAAACATGCATCGGTAAAAGAAATGGACTACAGTGTCTGCAACCTCACCATCCTTGCGCGCTAAGGATGAAGGCTTTGGAGGAGCCTACATGCTTATTTGCTGAATCATTAATAGCCATTGCCTGGACCTCCCAGGTCCTAGATTAGGTGGAGTGGGCTTAAGCGCTGATCATATGCATATACAGTCATTCTTTAGGTCATTGTCCCTTGCCTCTGCCATTCATGAGCGGCATTTAAACCTGAATTCGCATAAGGAAAATGACCAATTCTGAGTAATACTATCTGTTATGTCATGTGTCCTATGTCATTCATACCAATTAGTCCTCTTTTCTTTTCATAATCTCATTAATTAAACATTTCATTGATCAATTTAATATAAGTTTATATGAGTTTACTATAGTGATCATTACTCCGTTTACGTTTTAAGAATTTAAAACAATAACAATTAATTGTAAATAAAACCAAAAATTAATTCTCAGAAAACTGATATTTATATCCTTATTTCCTTTCCTTACCGGGCTATTTTTCCCTGTTGGAGCCCTTGGGCTTATAGCATCTTGCTTTTCCAACTAGGGTTGTAACTTGGCTAGTAATAATAATGATAATAATAATAATAATAAAATGTGATATGATTAACAATCTATAAATAAAAAAAAAATACAGAAAGAGGACAAGTCACAAATCTATAGATTTATGAGAATCGCGGAGAAGAAAGTTGAAATTAGGTAAGTTTTTGAAAGGTTTTATTGGAAAGTGGACACTTTTTCCGAGTAAGGGAACTTCTTTATATTAAGTTTTTTTCACGTTGGAAGCTGTTGGGTGTAGCAATATCTAGATAGATTATTTTTCATGGGTAGAATTTTGAGAGATTTCCTAAGTATCTAGAATGTTATTGTAGTCTAGGTTAAGTGTTCTAGTGGTGATAGATATTCCAATGCAAGTTATTATTATTATTATTATTATTATTATTATTATTATTATTGTTATTATTATTATTATTATTATTATGTCGATGTCTCACAGGATGTAGATACAGGAGAGGAGGTTCCTAGCCCCCTCGTCCCGTCCCTTTTAGTCGCCTCTTACGACACGCAGGGATAACGTATAGAGTAGAGGTCCCCTTTTTGGTTTTGTTTCTTTGTTGATGTCGTCTACCCCCCAAAATTGGGGGAAGTGCCTTGGTATATGTATGTATGTATTATTATTATTATTATTATTATTATTATTATTATTATTATTAACCTGGTGGCTGATGTGGTAACGTCCCTGACTGGTGAACGCCAGACTGGGGTTCAAGTCCCGCTCAAACTCCGTAGTTTTTTTAATTGCTGCAACCTTAACACCCTCGTGAGCTAACGATAGGGGTTTTGGGTGAGCATATATGTCTATCTGCTGAGTCATCAGCAGCATTGCCTGGCCCTCCTTGGTCCTAGCTTGGTGGGTGGGGAGGGTGCTTGGGCGCTGATCATATGTATATATGGTCAGTCTCTAGGGCATTGTCCTGCCATTTATGAGCGGCTTTTAAACCTTCAAACCTCGAAAGGTACTTTGTGGTGCCACCCTGAGGAATAATAGATTTTACCAAATTTACTTGTAGGTTTCTAAATAGTGGAATCATTTTCAATTTATATTTAAGTTCTTATTTGTTATGAAGCATTATTTCTGCCATTGAATAGTATTTAAGTTTTAGATTATATTTTTATTATTATTATTATTATTATTATTATTATTATCATTACTTGCTAAGCCACAACCCTAGTTGGAAATGCAGGATGCTATAAGCCCAAGGGCCCCAACAGGGAAAATAGCCCAGTTAGGAAAGGAAATATAGAAATAAACTGCAAGAGAAGTCAAGAACGATAATAACAACGAACTAAATCTTTCATATATAAATTATAAAAACTTCAAAATAACAAAGAATTTATTTCCCTTTCAAAGAAACGGTAAAATCTATTTGCTCTCTTTCAAAAAAAAAAAGAAAAAAAAATGTTAACTTGACCTTCATCCTAATTACTAAATGTCGTAGCACATATATGAGATATTATGGCAGGTATATTAATACTAAACACCTAAGCCTTGCTTACTTAGGAGTAATCTAGTAATTAGTATGCAGGACATTGGTACTATAAATTAAGTCTATTTAGAAATTTTGAAGCCAACATATCTCTTTTCAAAGGATGAGAAGTTGTGCTTTTTTTTTTTTTTTTTTTTTATGGACGTGACCCATTAAGGGTTATAAAGGTATCACGTACAGTGATGGATGACCTTGTGATAAGAGAACTGGTTAGATGACCTTGTGGTAAGACCTTGTTAGGTGATCTTGTGATAAGAGACCTGATGAGATGACCTTGTCATTAGAGAACTG